>NC_056725.1:1693917007-1694028543 GCF_019279795.1 Protopterus annectens | reverse complement strand
AACACACACACACCTCTTACACACACAGGGAAGGGCCGGGAGTTGAACCTATGCCTACCTACATGAACACACTACAGCATGATGCATTTACAGAACGTGCTACCGAGATTGCTGAGCACAGCGCTGTCAGAGGCATACTTCTAGGCGGGTGACATCATCCATAAAGGAATAGATGCCAATAGCCAAGGTATGTGTTGCGAAGTGACTAAAGGAACTACACACTCCAAGGGCAGCTGGAAACACACACACACACCTCACACACACACGGTGAAGGGCCGGGAGTTGAACCTACGCCTACCTACATGAACACACTACAGCATGATGCATTTACAGAACGCGCTACCGAGATTACTGAGCACAGCGCTGTTAGGAGGCATACCCCTAGGTGGGTGATATCATCTGCAGAGGCAAGGCAGCCGATAGGGAATGAAGACAGAGTGCACAGTCACACAGCTTGTTACCATCCCAAGGTGGGCATACAGTAACACGGTAGTGCTGCACTCGGGAATACCAGCTAACTATGGAGCACAACATCACGACATGGATACGGGATGCACCACAGACAGCATACCCTATGAGAGGGCATCCGGCGTGCATGATGTAGGCAGCCATTGTGGCATATCAACCACATATGACTCACCCGGACGGCCACCATGGCTATGCAGGATGTCATTGGCCATGGCTACACGCCTAGTAGCAGACATTGGTGCCGACTGTACTGTGTACCCCCGAATGGCGTACTGGGCATGCCCTCACACCTAGCGGTCGCGAAGGGGAAACATACATGTACACGGGGTATCTTCACAGACGGGCGCGGTGTGCACCGTACTGTGTGTCCATCTACACGGCTGCTTACTGGGCATGCTCACACACTTAGAATCTGCAGAGTGCAGACATGCATACACATGGGGTGGAATCATGGAAGGGCAGAGTGTGGACCGTCGTGTGTGTCCGCCTACACAATAGCAACCCGGGCATGCTTACACACGTGGCGGTTGCAAAGGGGAAACATACATGCACACGGGGTATTGTCACAGACGGGCGCCGTGTGCACTGTATTGTGTGTCCATCTACACAGCTGCTTACTGGGCATGCTCACACACTTAGAATCTGCAGAGTGCAGACATGCATACACATGGGGTGGAATCATGGAAAGGCAGAGTGTGGACCATCGTGTGTGTCCACCTACACAACAGCAACCCAGGCATGCTCACACACATAGTATGTGCTACGTGCTGTCCGGCATGCAGACGGAGTGTACACACCGCAAGTCATGGCCAGGTAAACCCGTACACACACACAGGGTGGACACACATGCAGTTACACGTACACACACAGATGACATCACAGGAGTCACGGGTGCAGGCTGAACATGTACACACTGCAGTGAACACTGTAGCTGCCATGCCAGCACCATGTCATCGGTGCAGCAGTATGCCTCACGGTCCAGCAACAGCATGTGACATATGTCCACAGGTCAATATGGCAGTATACGCCCGTCATGCAGAGTACACATGTACTATCAATGATCCCACAGGTGTGATGTAGTCTGCCCATATTGGTATACATGGACAGGCATGCTCCACACATACCACGGGCCTGACACAGATATGACACATGACTGCAGCTGTACCACAGTGAAACAAAGTCCGGATATGTCATATATGTGATTGTCTGGCTGTGTGCATGGACTGCACACAGGACACATACGAAGCCTGTGATGTACCACATGCATAACACTGGCATATGCGGTAATACACACATGAATGAAAGATGGACACATGTCTGTGGTATGCTCCCCCTACAGGGTGTAGCGGTGTTGACTGGGACACATACCCTTGTACAGTTTGCCTGTGACAGCTGTGATACCATACCACAGTCCATGTTCCATGCATGTTGACACACATGTCACAATGTAGCAATGCATGCACACATGGCAACAGGGGATACATGTGACACGTGTACTATGCATGGTGCAGCCATGCATGAGCGGTGTCCGATGTCCATAACACAGTTGCACCCCCTACCACATGCATACCCATCATGGGGGCCGTCATATGGTGGCATAGTAACAGCACGCATGGCGGTATGTGTGTACATCATGTGTTGAAACACCTGTCCACATGCATGTGTGCAGGTGGTGGTCACAGGTGTGTCACACACCATCCTACCCTGCCATGTGCATACAGTCTGCTATGTCGCCGTTACATGACAGTGCTGCCATAATGCATACCCATCGGTCAGGTGTCAACGACCATATGTCACATGGCCACTGTAACCAGTACCACCTCCCAAGTGCATATATCGGCACAGCTGCCGGATACAGTGTTGGTACGCATGATGCACTACATACCGCTGCACGCCTGCACATATCCCATATAGTGGGTGTGGCATACCCAGCACCGACATGTGTGCAGGAATGTGTGCCCATGTATGCCACAGATCAGGGGGACTATGTGCCACGTGCCACATATCACTGTACACCATGGTAGAGATCTGTACATACCTCAGTGTGGGGTGCATGGATGTGGATGGTGCAGTACATGCAACACGTCGTCCCTCCGTGTAGATATGTGTGGTCACCACCATGTCAGTGTGTCAACATGTGTGTATGTCTGCTGCCTGCTGTGAGGGTGTATGCAGATATAGTGTTGCGAATGGACACTAACCACACAGGGTGACCATCCTGTACTGGTGCTGCATTGTACGACCCTGTCAATGCCATAGTTGTTAGCCATGCTGGCCACCTGTGCAAGCCCGCCCCCTGTGACATGGCGTGTGGGTGCATTGTATTGTGAGGGTGCTGACTACACAGGCAGGTGTCCCCATCTGCACACAATGGGGTGTGCGCCATAGTGGTGTACACCCCGTGAATGCGGACATATTCCTGTACCGGTACAGTGTCCTACTGCTGCACAGCGTGCACCACAGCTGACAGGTGACACCAGCGGTCAGTCGCCAGCACACTGTGTACGACACCTGCAGACTGTCACCATACCTGTACTGTGTCATGCCATGTATGTGATGTCTCTGTCCACCGTAGCCTGAGGCACCGACCACAGGCGCCTGCAGTATATGTGTGGACATGTGTGTCATGTACCGTGTAAACAACGTTACACTACATCTGGCTCCATGCTCCGCAGGTTTACACGTAGAATGTCTCTACTTGCAATCTAAACTGTCTGTTCTCTATCACAAAAGCTCAGCACCTGCTCCCACAGTATTCCTACATAGGTAAAGTACATGTATACTAGACGGAGTACTACACTAGCCTAGAATCCCCTTGAGTACCCACTTCCCTATAGGTCCCTTCTGACCCAGTTACACAGCAAACGCATTCACATTCTCTGGCATGTCGAAGGGTCAATTGATAGCGACCTCTCCTGTTCAGATGGTGAATCTGGGCATCCTGAGGCAATGTTACAGGTGCCTCATGGACACGGACAAGCCGCACCTCCCCCACTAAACATAATACATGTGAGAGATGCAACTATATAGCCAGACAGGAGGCTGAGGTCTATCAAACCACGACCAGCAAGACCAAATGGGAGGGGAAGGACACCACACACACCACAAACCCGGTGTCACATGGAGCTATCACAAATGCTAAACAAACACATGAACACACAAAGACATACTCGGAGGCACTGTTAAAACATGTAACGAACCTAAAGAGGCCTCCGAAGCAGACACCCAAGCAACTGCCTCCACAAGACATAGCACATGCAACACATAGTTCTCAACATCAGTGTGCTAAACAGTCACATCCCTTAAGGCCACACACAATGCCAGACTCTCTTGTAATAGGTGACGCCATAGTCAGACACACCGACGTCCCACCCACTTGACTGAACAAGGGAATGATCACAGTAGGCTGCCTGTCGGGCGCTGGAATCCGCCACATAACACACGCACTCAGGTCACTCCGCAGCATGTACAGGTATGACGCGGTCATTGTCCATGCTGGTGTCAACGACCGGAGACATACCACCCTAGGATACATGAAAGGAGACACAGAGGGGCTCTCAGATTGTGTAGCCCAGGCCAGCATGACCCTGACCCTGAGCAGTATCCCACCCTCACCAAGAATGATGCAACAATACTGGGTCCGACTGATCACCCTTGATAATTTGTCTGATTACCGGTGTCAGTCTGAGGGGATCCAATGTCCTCTTGCCTGGGATGACATGCTTGACACGCCACGCTCCTTCGCAAGGGATGGCTTGCACCTGTCGCCCCTGGTCTTCAAGTGTTTGGCAAAGGCTCCTGCCACCCCCACAGTGCCCACTGCAGGCAAGGCTGAAATGATAGACCTACCGCCCTAGACTACAAACCTGGTAAAAACTAAGGGTAATACTGCTCAGTGCCAGTAGTCGCCCAAGCTGCGCCCTCAAAAGCCCTCCTCAGTATGGAGGACATCGATGTCAGTGCTGTGACTGAAACCTGGTTCAGGGCTCCTGAGAGCACCCCAGCACTATCAGGTCATACCTCATATCATGCGTTCAGGACCCTAACCCGGACCGAACCACAGAAGGAGGGGGAGTCTACGTTTCCATGAAGGATACCCACACCTCCAGGTTGGCAGTAACGCACGTAGCAGCGGGGACCATCCAGGTGCAATTAACCATGTGTAGGACTGCCCTACGGTTTGTTGCATGCTACAGACCACCCTCCCAAACCCAGGATATCCGCACAGCCTTCCTGAAGACACTGGGGAGTATGAATGCTCTCACAACACCATCATATCGGGTGACATCACCCACCCATACATAGACCGGGAACATTACCCAGGACACAACACCCTACACCAAAGGTTCCAGGTGTTCATACACCCGAATGCTGTGGAACAACTATACACCATACCCACAAGGGGGGAACTATACTAGTTCTGATCATCACGCATGGGGATGACATGCTCCACACAGGATGTACATCCCTCAACGGTGAGGTCAGACCATATAGTGATCTCACTGGTGATCCGCATCCCGCCCCCAACACCGGCAAGGGAGACCACAGTGAAGACCACTCCACAGCGAAACCCACACGTCATAGGACTGGTGTGGTACCCTACAAGGCCTCCATGCCAGTGGTAAACACAGGCCACGCTGCTGAAACCCTTACAAATGCCTCCTACGAGCACCCACAGGAATGTCTGGATCAAGCAATCCCTAATAACATCAGGACCTTGTCCACCAAAGGCAGGCACATGGTCTGGTGGACCCCAGCCATAAACAAACCATACAACAAGAGGTGAAAGCTACTACATGACAGAGCAATATCACTACCAGGGAAGGCATCACTGATTAATACTGGCGGTAACATACAATCAGTCATACAATCATCCAAGGCCACCTGTGGGACAGGACTTGCAAAGGACACATAAGACAACCATAAGGCCTTCCTTAGCTATGGTAGGAACATGGGTGGAAGCTCACAGTTATGCTCGTAATTAGTCCAGAATGGTACAATGATCACTGAACCCACAGACATTGCCAAGAAACTGGCAGACAGGTTCCGTGCATACATCTACCCTCCCTCCCCCCCCAAGAGGGGAGGTATCTATGCCACCAGAGTCTAGCCTCCCAAACATCTCAAATGGCCAGGTGAGAGCTGCTATCTGTAAAGCAGAGAACACAGCATCAATGGGACCAGACGGTGTCCCCGGCTGAGTGCTACACAACCTCAATGAGGGCCTCAACCCGCACATAAGGTTGCTGTTCAATCTTAGCCTTACTACAGGCTACATACCCGATGGATGGCATACGGCAACTGTGGTCCCACTCCACCAAGGCGGTGCTCCTATGGACTCTGAACATCACTGCCCTATAAGCTTGGAGAGCCGTGTCTGCAAAGCTATGGAGGGGACCATAATGGAGCCCATAAATGAAGACATTGGGGAACGACAAATACTGGAACATACCCACATCGGCTTAGTCAAGGGCAGATCCTGCCTCCTGAACCTGGTCGACCTGTTCGGAAGAGTCACTAAGGCCATTGATGGGGGTACGTTGGTTCGCACAGACTACCATGACCTGGCAACAGCGTTCAAACCAAACTCCATGTGGGCATCATAGAAAGGCTCACCAGCGTAGATGTAGAGCCATATGTCTCACGATGGGATGCCAACCGGATGAAGGTCAGAACCCACAGGGTTAGTGTTCCTGGTGCCATGTCAGACTCCAAGCCGGTCCCAAGTGGTGGCCCACAGGGCTCAGTCCTGGGCCCCCTCCTGTTCGGCATTCAACTTTCCAACGTGCATGCAAACATAGGGGGATTGTGGCAGACAAGGTATGCAAATGACTGCAAACCGGCCACCGTAATCAACACCCCATCAGACACAGACATCCACCTGAGGTCTCATAGAAATGGATAACTGGTGCCAGAGTCATGGCCTGAAGCAACATGCCAGGGAAGGTATAGACCTACCCTTTGGGAAAGACAAGTTAACCCCGAATTACCACATAGGTGGTAATCCATTAAACACGGTAGACGTGATCAGGGACCTGGGGACCCAACTTGTCGGTAACCTCTCTTGACACTCACATTGCCAATGTGGTTGGGAAGACATTCCACAGTGCCCACCTGGTCATGAAGGGATTCACATCCAGATCAAAGGAGGTCATTGTACCCCTGTACTCTTCACGCATCAGACCAATGATTGGGTACAACGCCACATTCGGAATGTACCTAAACCAACACCTGCGGCAGTTGGAAGGACCCCAAACATTCCCCGACACAGGGATAAAGGTGCTGAAACATATGTCACATGCTGCCCGACTGAGGGAACTCCGGATCTATACCTTCTCATACCGTGTGCTCTGAGGTGATCTGTGCCTGACATACATGGCCATGTCCAACCTGGGTTTCATGGACATGCTCCACCTCCTAGGATCCAAACAACCATGGGCACGAGAGCAACAGACACAAACCTCAACACGGATATAAATAGGACGTGCTGGAGGGACAGGTACATTGCCCAGAGACTCCCTAGACCATGGAACAGATTCCCAGCCCTTGTGAAGTGGAGCCCCTCACTGACTCTGTCCAAGAGTAATCTTGACGTGTGGATGGGAGATCGTAAGTATGCCACAGGAATCATCTCTGTGTCACTGCTGGACAGAGGGATAGCAGACCAATGGATATAGTATCCTCATCCTAAGGGGTGGTGAATGCCACACACACTCTGGCTAGGCTTACACATGCCATAGGGCACATAGCCTAGTATGTACCTATGCACCTATGTACCTATGTAGGTGTCCAGGCAGGTTGCGGGTACATGTGGTATGCTGATATTGCCAGATGTGCCTGTGGGTAACCCACAGCTACACGTGGGGGACTGATGACAGTGCTCCCAGTAGGCACATGCGAGTACACCATATGAGGAGTACAGGTTAACAGAACCAACATGGTGCTACACATGTAACCATCACACATACCGTGTACACAGCTCAATGCATGCTGCACCTGCACTACATGGTATGTCTGCTGCATGATGACAGTACACACCCACATCACATACACACCTGTCACTTGTCATACACAACCACTGCAACATACACATCACACTCTATGCGTACACAGGTATCACATACACCTCTCACTATCTTGTCCACCCTGTGCATCAGAATACATTTGCATAACCGTGCACCAATGGTGTTGATGACAGTGATGCGGCAGAGGCTTCATCATATGCACAGGGTGATATGTGTGCCAGGGGCATAGGCTGTACCAATGGATGACATCATGTGTGTGTGTAAGGGCCGGTGCATTTACTGGGCATGACTGTGCAGAATGCATGTGGTTGTGGTGGAGCCCCACAGTTGTGTCTGCCATGTGTGGGTATGTGTGTACACAGTTCAGCCATACGTGATGCCTGCACGGGGTATACTTGGCAGCCCCAGACTGTACAGTGCAGGTTGTATGGCTCACTGTGTCCGTCTGCGGCCACGTGACCCGTGCCTGCCTGGGGTCACACAGGCACTACCGGGTGGAGGTATGGAGTGGCCACTCTCCGATGACACATGTCCGCTGGAACTGTGTCCATGCTGGGACCGGCCAGGGCCACGTCCACGTGGCCTGCTGTGTCCTGGTGTGGTCGGTGTAGCACCAGCTGCACTGCTGCTGCTACCGGCACTGTGTGAGTGGGCATGAGAGGTGGAACGCACACGTCGACCTACACTAGGTGGTGTTGCTGGCCTACGGCCACGTGTCCTACGCCTCACCCCTACCAGGTGTTCCAGCACAGACAGCTCACGCTCGCGGATTGACATGCCTCGGTTGAGGATTCCAACCATCTCACCTAATCGCCTATCCAGTACATTAGCAATCTGCTGTTGAGCATTCGCCAATGACTGGATGTTCTCATTTAGGGAACGGATTGCGGCCCTCTGCAGCCTCTGCCCTTCTTGGTTCTGCCGTTCGGCATGTGCCTGTGCCGCCATTACAGTCTGGAACATGCGTCTGGTGATACCAGCTGCTGCACCCTGTACAGTAGGTGCATGTCTGCCAGAGGTCCTCCTACGAGCAGCACCAGCCACATGCCTGTGTGGCACATCACCAGTCATTGCACTGGCAACATGGTGTGTATGCGCACCTTCTGTAGCCACCACACATTCCTGCTCAATGCCAACAGACGCTGACTGTCCTTCCTCTATGGGCAATGGTGATGTGGTATGTGTCGGCATCAGAACCGTGTGCGGGGATGAGGGGGACATAGGTGGGATGGTAACCAATGGCACAGCTTTCGCCCCTGACAACCCTGCCTGTACCTCATGCATATGGTCATCACCGCTAGTATCTGTGGGGACACTAGCATCAGATGGACCGCAGGAGGGGAACGCACCTACACCACCTGTGAATACAAAGACATACTGTAAGATACATTACACACGCAGACACACACGCAGACACACACACACACACGCAGACATGCACACAGACACACACACACACACACACACACACACAGACACACACGCACGCAGGCACACAGATGCACACTGACACACACACACACACAGACACACACACGCAGACACACACACGCAGACACACACACGCAGACACACACACACGCAGACACATCATGCATGTGATATTGCAGATGGCATGCAGCATTCCCACACCACAGCTCAGAGAATGCAGGCCAGACATTAATAGTGGTAGTATGCATACTGCCCTGGGGTGCACACTACATCAAGCAGGTGCCATTTCAGTAGGCATGCAGTACACACATTCATGGTAGTTTGCATGCATCACCATGATACACCGTGTGGCCACAGGCAGGTTAACAGTACACATGGCTGGCGTCACTTTGACATGTACTCCGCCGACATGTGCAATAACATGTGGACATGTGTCAATGGTGTCCCACCACATGCACCGCATCATACTGGGTGTCACAGTGCAGTGTTATGTGTACAGGCTACAGATAGAATGCATGTGTAACAAAG
This sequence comes from Protopterus annectens, assembly GCF_019279795.1. Taxonomy (NCBI): domain Eukaryota; kingdom Metazoa; phylum Chordata; order Ceratodontiformes; family Protopteridae; genus Protopterus; species Protopterus annectens. Next base: position 1,694,019,091 of record NC_056725.1, on the reverse strand, counting down.
ATGTCTGTGCAGGTGTGGTTGGTGTGAGCCGTGTACATAGCTATACAGTGGGGAGTACAGGCACTGTGCCACTGCATGGCAGCAGAACACGGGTATGTTTCTGTGCGAAGCATAACATGGACGCATTGCATTGCCATGTCTGCAACACAGTCATGCTGTTCCACAGCACGTATATGGTAGACATTGGTGGCACCTCCGGTGGCTGCAGACAGGCATTCCGGTTGTCTGGTGTACCACATCAAATGTACAGGTGGTCCACTACAGCTATGATCGCACTATGTGAGGACAATGTGCAATGGTGTCTATCCACTCCAGACGTACTGTGTGGCAATATGCCTGTGGCTAACACCCATGGCCATGTTTGACTGGGTCATGGACAATTGTGGGTGATGGGCATCGTGTACCCATCCCTGTGGTGGCCCATGTGACATACACCCATACAGGTCGGAGGTGTCACAATCCAGAGGGCTATGCAGACAACAGTGTGGATGTTTGCTATGTCGGGCATAGGTCATGTCATGGTGTGACAATATTGCAGACAGAACACCACGGGCGTGGGACATGTCGTGTGTCGTGTCACAACGTGTGCACACAATGCAGGGGCATATGTCACATTGGTAACACCTGTGTGATGGCCAGATCACAGCTCACTATGTGGTACTGTGTGCGTACCACAAATGGTGTTCCAATGCATACTACATATGCATCCATTGTAGAACACCTCCACCATTGTATGCATAGCTGACTGCACATATCACACTGACAGGTACCGTGGTTTCATGCCGGTGTATACTAACGGTTGTATCTACTGTACATGGGTGGCGTGTGTGTCTGGTGGTGCAACCTGTATACCGTGACTGGAGCAGAACCCAGGTGTGCATGTTATACCTGGCCACATGGCGAATATCCCTACACTATAACATGCCTGTTACTAACAACAGTCTCACCTGCGACGGACCCATGGCTGTGCGACACGCCAGAGGTACCTGTATAGGGGCGACACAACAGTACAAACATTATCCATGACTGTAGCCACAGTAAGCACTGTGCATGTCACATCGTGTACCTGTGTGATAGCATGTGGTATGCACACGTCTGCAAACACAACATAGCATACTGTAGTATGTGGCTTGTGTGCCCATATACATGGCATGTGTTGGTACATTACGTGGTGTACTGTGACACCCACACCTACGGCAGATATCATACACATATGCAAGACTGACTTACCAGGCATCTCCAGGCTCGTTGGTTGGGAGACACCCACCTCCACAATGGCAGCTAGTGTTTCTGCATGATGTTCCCTGGGTGTCCCCAGACTGGCCAGGAGCTCCTCAGTGTGTGTGAGTGGGGACTGGGTTGGTGGCCCACCAGCTGTTCCACCTTGTTCTCTGGCGATTGCAGCGGCATGCTGTTTCGCGTGCCGTATTAGGTCCGTGCAGTGTCGGCGTATCTGCTGGTAGGTGCGGTTGTTGCCACCCATGTCGTTCACCCTCCTGTGCATATCCTGCCACAGGTCATCCCACTGCTGCGCTTGCTGTGGAACATGGCTGAATAGCAGGTCATAGTTGTCATGGAGCAACGGTATGATTACGTCATCCCCCTGGCGGCTGAAGGCTGGCAGCCATGAACGTGGCATTATCTGTAAGACATGATGATGGTGACAGGTCACATTTAAACTGATGCACTGGCATACCACTGGACATACATTGCTATGACATGTACGACATCTGCACTGTAATCTCTGTGATGCATCATGGCACTGACACAGCTGACGTGTTGCTGTCACACCGTTAGGCAGCGGGTATTATATCATATCTGTGTGTCAACTCATCACACTGTACACACACCATGTTGATGGTAACCTGCTGTGGACATGTGTATCTCCCTGCACCTGTGTTCATACCAGTTGGCACGTGTCCCGATGTGCGCACAGTTCTACTGTTCACCTGGATGCTGTGTATATGTCACTAGGCATCACAGACGCAGCCATTATGGACATCAGCGGTGGCACTGCACACATACACGTGGACACCTGTACATGCATGTGTTGTGCCATGTACATCTACACAGCACTGTACAGGTGTTGGACAACCTGCCAAGGCTCGCCTGTATTGCACATGTGATACACATGGGACATTGTGTAATCATATGACATTGGCAGGGATGGTCATACATAGCATGTGCTCGCGCACGCTGTACATGCCAACACACAGCACCTGTGACACCACAAGGTGCATCAGTGCCACATTACTGCTCTGGACAGTTGATAGTGCAAGTGCCATTTGGCCATCACACCATGTATGACTGTGATGGCACGTGCAGCCTTGCTGGACAGGGCTGCATGGTATGGCAGGGTATGTCACATACATGGCACAGGGATGTGTCCCACCTAGGGGATACTGGTATTGGGAGGGTGGCTGTCCATTCCATATGTCATTGCTATGTGTATATGGACATTACACATGTCTATCTTCATGGTGTGGACAATGGCCTTCTGCAAGGTAGGCAGCATGCTGTTTGGTGGGGGTGTGTATGGTGCATGCTGGTATCGCACATCCATGCATACACATTACCCCTGACAGGTGCTATGTGCTGTGATATTGTTCAACACAGTGCTGTATGTGCCCGCACAATGATATCCCATGCACATGGATGGTACCCTGGCCTGACATGGGTACCACATATGTCTACATCCAGTACCTGCTACCACCGCCATGTAGGTGGGTGCACCACACAGCACCATCCCTCCCACAGGGACCGTGGTGTTGGGCACAGCATAGGTATCCATTTATGGGGACAGGGATGTTCACATAGCGGGGGCACTGATGGTATCATCCATCAGACCATACACGTATGACGCACACCTCACACACCCGGACCATTCAGTATGTTGTTCGCAACACTGACACAGCTATACTGCTAGGTCAGGGACATTCCCAGCCGTACATACACAGATGCATGAACATCTGTCTGTGGCATGGGCTACAATGACGGTGGGGTTCAACACATACCGTGTTTGACTGTGGCTGGCGCAGATGTTCTGTGCACGTGTCTACATGGTAATCCTGTTCTACTGTAGCCAGCGGTGATGTGCTGTGCACATGTCAATGCTACACATTGTGTTGGTGTCTTTCTGTCAACTGGACAGTGGTGGAACACACAAGGGTATTAGTGATTGAATATGCATGCCGCCCTGTACAGCTGTACTGCTAACATCTCAGGTGCTAATGTGTCATGGACATGCACACCTTACCCGGACAGGTGGTTGTGGGTTGCCACCCGTACCCATCACCTCTTGTGTGTTGCTATTATCCAACACCCTATTTGTATTGTATGTTCAGGCTATGCACCTGTGTGGGACATGTGGGCATGCAATGCGCTACTGTGTACCTTTGCACCCATTGCACAACATGCCACACAGGTACACTGGCAGCCATACACTTCAAAGCTTGATGACGGTACAACAGGTGTTGTACACACGTAACACATATCCTGTGGGACATGGTCATATGTACAGGCATGTCCGACAGTCACATACCACTGCTACCCCTATATGACGGATATGCAGTACATGTGGCGGTACAGTAACGGTCACATGTACTCGTGCAATGTCCCCCTACCAACATGGAGCGGTACTGCCTGTGGGGGATGTGCGTCTGCATCCATGCTGTGCCCATAGCTGACAGTTGTACATCGATACGTGCAACATACCCCATTTGGTATTCTCCCGGGTGCATGTTCAACATGGCTCCACAATGTTTGTGTCTGTCACACAGTCATTGTTGTACGCGGATTACATGCCAGCCATGGTTTACTATATGTGATTTCATGTACTTCATTGGGATACCATCATTATACATTAGAACGGCGTATTCCAGCCATCACATAGCCTTCCTAGATGACAGTGTTAGCCAGCCAGTAGTAGGTGTTCCGCCATCTGCACATTAGTCACATGGTACGAGGGGGGCTGATACCCATTCTGGGGACAGGGTGCTGACAGCTGTGGATGGGTGTGATGCTGTCGACAACCATAACTGCACCTGATGGTCACATCTGGATGGGTAACATTCACAACACACACCTACCTTCACGTAGTAACACATCATCTACAACAATGGACATTCCTGCCAGAACAATGTGTGCAGTATGTCTGTGTGACCACTGTAGGCACCACTGGTGGCCCCCAGCATGGCAGCCAACAGCACTGGTGTATATCCTGCGGAACCATGGGTTACACCATTCACAACACACCTGTCTCAGATGACCCTGTTGTGCATCACAGTGCAGTTCCACACATCATGTTACACTAGGCATCATGCACTGATATGTTGCGGACGTGTGAACAGCTGTGCAACTCAACATATGCACACATGACACATCAGCTGTTACAATATATCTCTCATACAACGTGTTATTGTGACCGCCCTGTGATGGCATTACACAGGCTACATGTACTGGGACATGTGATGGCTCACCAGTGTCATCCCCTCTGGGTGTGTGTCTAGCCAAGTGTACAGTAGGCAGTGGTCTGAACACAGGGACACTGTACATTGACCTACTGTGTCACTGCAACTGTTGTCTATGCTCATACTGTAATTATACAGGCATGTGGTATCTGACCGCTATGACAGTCCTAGTTGACCACACTGCTGTGGCACACATGACCTGCAGCCATCTGCCTGGGGTGTGGAGCACACATGTACATCTTCACATGCTATACTGCCTCTGTGGCGGTGTCACATAACTGTCTCCGGCAGGGCTGTAACAGGCAGGCACGGCATGGGGTCATGTGGGACAATGCTTGGATCTTCCACTGTGCTGCACACAAGCAAGGCACACACACTTTTGCACCACTCACATTTATCTGCAGTGACTGAGACCTGCCTCCATGCTCTGCGCAGCATGCCTGCGAGTACAGATTGTACACGGATCATACCTCCCAGGCACATACCTGGACTGCAACACCCACAGGTGAGGGGATCCCACATCACACAGTGTTTTGCACAGATCCTGGATAGTTGCCAAACACAATGCATCATAGGTGCTCAATGTGCAGATACCCGTGTTTGTGACCGCTAGACACATTGTAACACGCAACAGAGTTGACATTGTACACCGCAGGTTACATGCTGTCTGTGTTGTTATACTGTACATTGGGCCTCAGACAACTGATACTGCCATGTGCTGACAGCAACCCACACTTCCCTAAAATAGACACCCATGTACCTACACATGCTTGGGGCATGCACTCCACCCATCTGGCTGACACATTACATGACACATACCATACCTACACTACCATCAGCATGCACAATACCTCCATGTGTCTGGTGTGTTGCACCTGGTGTTATCCCCCCTTTGGTGGATGAACACATATGCTTCACGGCCCTGCTAGCCACACCCTGGAAACACACCCATCGCAGCATACACAGAACATGTGTACTACAGCCAGTACTACTGATGTCTGCTGACAGCAGTTGTTAATGGCATGACACACCAGCAGATGGACAGTGTACATACATATGCTGACACATACCACAGTGCGCTTCCGTAGCATGTACACGATGGTAGGGACCATGCTATTCCACACAGAGACATGGCGGTACTGACCTTTTCACAGACGCCACTGTGGTGGTCATGTTCTATGCACATCTGATGTACGAGCACATGTGCAGGCTGTTGCACGGTGGTGTATATTCACATGTATGGGGTGCATCATTTGTCGGCCATGGTGGGTCCTCGAGGTCCATCACATGCTCCAAAACTAGCAACCTAAACATGACTGCCGCACATTGCGGTGTGGGGCCTCAGGTAGAGTGGTGGTATGTCTGTGTTGTTTGCCTACATCCACATTCAATGTCACATACAATAGTCACCCAGGCATTGCAGACCGTGATAATGTTGGCAACGTGCCAGGCGATGGCGTACTTACCAACAATACACACTCTCACTCACTACAGGGTCGCAATCCATACATGGACATCGTAGTGTCCCTGTGGACACATACATGGTACTGACATGCACACGTTATATCCTGGGACACTGGTCCGATGTCACCTTCTGATGTCCCTGGCTGTTATGTCCCACCAACCTGTTTGGTATGTGTCTCCGCACCAGCCCACTATATTCACTGCTAGCCTGTTGTCGGACATTGTGTACCTTGACCACCACGCAGACGCATCTCTCGCACTACCCATGGGTGGCACTGCATTGCATGTGTGGGACTACAGTCATACACCCATGACTGGACTGTTCTGAATGGCACTGGGGCACATCCTCACGAACGTGCTTCACGCACACATTGATGGCCTCCATGCCTTTCCTGGCACCCTTGTTGGTCTTGTGTGTGCCACAGCATGCCACATACACGTGCTGGCCACCTGTCGTACCATTGCATGGGCGGTTGGGGTGGTACAGAGGCCAACACATAAGACGTTGTCCTCACATTGCCCTTCAGCACCATTCAACGTTCTGGTATGGCAACGTACACATCCACCTGCACATCATACCCTGTGTCTCAGGATGTTAGGCTATATGACTCATTGACAGGACACACAGTGGTGCAAGCATATCATAGTACCTACTACATGTCAGGTACATATGGCATTACACAGTCCTCAGTCATGGGGCCCCTCATGTTCACTATTTGCTTACATACACAACATGCTGTCACAGAGTACTGTCCATGCCTAGATATCCCACACCTACATACCTAGTGCCATTATTGCTCCACCAGCTCATACCGATACCGACCATACGGGTGTCAGTGTGGCGGATACATCCTGTGGGTGTCATGGTATCAGGATGCATGACACATGGTGCATGCACATCACCTTTGCATAGCGACTTTCACTCACTGACTATCACATGGGTGCTGGCCCCGTACATACATATCACATTGTACATGGTTGCTGTACACACATATGCCCCACACGGTCCTGTGGTTACCGTATTCCACTGTGGCATGGATACACTTCTGCAGGGCCACACCTATCTGTACTGTGTGTGATGCTGGTACATAGGTAACCATTGTACCTGTGGCATACACACATCTACACACGGTCAAGGGTACAATACCACATTTATGGTGTACCTTCCACAATGGCTACAACTTTACATGGCACAGCATTGTCATGCCACGATGTGTACCAGGCTCGGACGTTTTACATATGCAGATGACAGACGGAAAACACATCTGTACACATCTGCATACCACATACGCAGGGGTGTCTTCTGCTCTGACACGGACCATGTCCTCCACATTACTGATGCATATACTCCTCATACATGACAATTGCGGTGTGCAGTGTGAACGGACTGCTCATGGATATGTGCACACATGCCACACTGCATGGGATGGGCTTCTGTGTTACTTCCGCAGACACAACACACACCATGTTGTTGAACATAGGTCCTGTGCACATCCCACAGGGACACACAGTGGCACTGTTCATGTGATACCTCCCTTGCTGTTTGAGTGACACGTGGTCATGGTACCGCCAGAGCAGCAGTACTGTGTAGACATGCAGTTGACACCCACCTCTGCTGTTCACAGGACACTACCATGGGGAGGTGACACTACTGTGTACACTGCACATGTGTTTACATATGTACCTGCCAGACTTCATTGTTGCCCACAGTGCACCTGCTACAGATCCTTTGGGCATGGTTACTTGGTGTACCTTCCATTTCAGATGGCTTTGATGCTACTACTCTGTCCCATACCTACAGGCCATATGTATCCTGTTATTGTACATACCAATAGGCAATACCTCCGTTATGCATGATATGCCTGTGATACTGTGTATAATGTCTGTCATATCCACCCTGACAGCTTTACATTACACATAGTTGACATAGTATCCCCTACTGCAAGGCATACGTGCACGTCAGCCGCACATTACGTATGACATCGACGGTATATGCCCATACACATGTGTGCTGTGACAGTATACATACATGTCCTATCCCCTGCTATGGCACTTCCTTGTTGGACATCCACTGCCAGCATCGGTGTGTGGTCTGGCATTGTTCTCTCTAATGCCCCCCTGTGGCAGCCCTTGTGGTGTCTCAGCTGTGTACATGATGTCCCACTGCTGTGCACACGGTGTCCACAGTCATTGGTATGCTCAGCAGGATAGCACTACATAACCACCTTTCACCACTCTCTGCATTATGGACATGTGTCATTACTTACAAACACCATTCACATACAGTACAGCTTCGTCATACACATCATGCGTTACACACCCGTACATATCGTGTGTTCTACATACCTTGTCGGTGTTTCGTTCCATGTTTCGTTCCGTGTATCGGTTTTCCTTTTTATTTCTCTTTTGCTTGTACACTGCTGGTTTGGTATGAGCATACGGTTTGAATATCCTGGGAGCCATCCTTATATCCGTCGATACCTGCAACATGTGGGTTCATCCCACCAATTGCTGTTCCTCTGTGAGTAATTGTGTGCATATCACCTGTGCATCTACTCCATTCGGACATTACGCGTTGTAACTGGGGTATGGTTGAATTCCTCACCTGGGCGTTGGCTATTTGCCCTACCTTCGTGGAGATGGTCTGTATTGTGTTATGTTATGTGTAACTGCAGCCGCTATGTGTGGTGACAGGTACATTTCGCAGTGGTGTTAGCCGTGGATTGTGTGTGTTGGGTATAGTATTTTGTTCGACATGTGGATGTCCCTGTCCTGACGATGTCTGTTGATGGCGTTTTGCATTCGGATGTGTAACATGGCTGTTGTATTCCTTTAAACAATGCATGCAAGTATGCATCCGCCTTTGATTGTGTTTCCCACGTGAGATGTTGCGGTTATGCAGATGTCATTGACTGCCTGTATGTTTGTGCTGCTATTATGGTTTGTATCCCTTTAATATGTACGATGGGGGATATCAGAGGTTGTAGGTGACGGATACGGGTTGTGGGCCTTGCATCTCTACATACACGGTATGGTTGTCTGTGTGCTCCATCCCTGCCTGGAGAGTTGACAGTTAATTGTCTGCTGGTATGGGAGTGTAGGTTGTGTTGTTGTCATGTGGTGTTGGTATCGCCTGCATGTGTGCTTCATGCATGTATTCCTCCGTCACATCTGTGGTATATCAGCAGTTGTTTGTACGTGACGACTATCCCCTGTCATTCTGTCCCAGATATTTACAGTCATTGTGGTCCTGTTCTTGGGATGGCCTGTTTGCCAGTGGTTGCCACCTATTCAGGTGGGGATTGCTTGTTTGACACTTGTAGAACACACAGCGGTGTTTACGGACTGAGAGGTGGCCACGGTCAGTACTGGGGTAGCACATACGTATTTCCGCGGTACATACCTATTGCTGTGTGACTTTGCCGACGTATCGTTTTGCAATTAGCATATCGGTGTCGTACATACGGGCATGAGTAGTACATATGTCCTTTCCATTTCCTGTGGGGTATATTCCTGTGCTACAATCTGGGACATTGTCACTTTGTATCGTTCTACGTCGCCACATGCCTAGCCGGGGTGGGGCTCTCACTACTACTTTGGGATTACTGGTGTACATATGCCTGTGGCTAGTGTACCGTATGCCTACACATATTGTTCCACTCTGCCTCTTACATGGCACCAACATACACATATTACGGAGACACACACATTACACTCGCACAGCAACACACACGGCACCCTCACCGCACACATACACATACTACGGCACTCACGGGGACGGTTGCACACAATACCTGCGTGGGCCGCGACACCGGCAATGGTGTCTACCTCCCCCCTCATATCATCATACTATTACCCGCGCATGTACTGTTACAGTACTGTGGTCTGGTGATCATTCCGACTCGCGGTTATGCATTTCGGTATGTTGCCCGTTCCATGGTTGACGGTATCCTCTTCTGTTAAACCTCCCGGATGCTCAGGTTGTCGTTTCACTATGTATACTATGTACAGATATCGCGTGTTACATCTCAGTCACCTTACATCCCTCTGATTCCCTGTCTTAACTGTAGTACTTATGTGTATATGTGTACATATATTTCTATATATGTAATTATATCTATCTACATATATGTATATGCACATATATATATGTTTATATGTATACACCTTGCGGCGAACGTGGCAGCATACAGCAACGCCGTCTGCTGTAGGACCCGCGTACTGTTCAGGTGTTGGCGTTTCATACTGCACTGGCTGTTGGGTGTACAGTGTTTGGGGGCTGCCTATGTTGGAGTCATACATGGGGCCACCCATACGGTACACTTTACGGGTGGTCATGTTTGTGTGCCATCCATTTCACTGTGTGTGCAGGTAGGGAGGTGTCAGTCCATGGGGCCTACACTGTCAGAGTATGTGCTATACGTTCCCTCTTTGCCAGGGCATAGGCATATTGGGTACACCTCCGTCTGCCTACTGGGGCTGGCACAGTGTGTTCATGGTCCTGAACCCTCTGGGCCTGGACTGGCCTTGGCAGTTGTGGTGGGCTTTGTGGCCCTTCACCATTATGTCCCTGCAGCAGCTGCTTCCGCAGGATCATATTATGTAGCATGGCACATACTATGAATATGTGGACACATGTGCCTGGGGAGTACTGCAGGGCTCCACCGGATGTATCCAGGCACCGGAACCGTGATTTCAGCATCCCAAACACACGCTTTATGATTACTCTGGTTTGTGCGTGTGCCTCATTATGGCGTTCTTGCATGTGTGTGTGTGTGCATTTCTGATGGGAGTCATCATCCACGGCTCCAGTGCATAGCCATCATCCCCCACAAGGTGGCCTTGTGGGATGTCCCCCCTGGCGAATACCTGGTACAGCTGTGAGGCATGCCAGATATGGGAGTCGTGGTAGCTTCCAGGGCTGCCAGCACACACATCCATGATAATGCCCTGTGCATTGCACACGACCTGGCAATTGATGGAGGGGAATCCCTTGCGGTTTACCCAGGTGGTGACTTGATTTGTATGTGCGTACAGTCTATTGCACCCAGTACCTCCGGGTATTGTGCCACACGGTGGAAGTGGCGCATATTGCTAGCCAACTCCTCCTGAGATCTGGGGAAGTATATATGCTCATTGGCATGTGGTAACATGGCATCCAGAAACTGGTGTAGTACCCTGGATGCTGATGCCTGTGAGATACCCATTATATCCCCAGTTGGCCTTTGAAAGGTACCTGTAGCCAGTATTCGCAAGCTTACACATACCTTTGTGTCCACTGGGATGGGCTCCCCTCTGTTGTTTCTTGTTCTCAGGCGTGGCCGGCACAGCTCCACTATTTGCTGTAACGTCTCCCTATCCACCCTGTAACGCTCTACTATCTCCAGGTCTTGTAGCCCCTGGTAGGTTACCCTTGGTCTGAACACTCTCCTTCTCCTCTGAGGCCTACGGTAGTTGTCGGCACCCTCCTCCACAACACCGTCTGTCTCTACACATGCTGATGGATCACGGCCATGGCAGCACCCAACACGTACATTTTAAAAGTTCCCCGTGTGTTTACACCTATGGTGCGGCGTTTGGGAATACGCGGCTGTGTGTTGTGTGCATTCACACTTTATACTATTGTGCTGTACACCCGGTGATGTCATAGGGTGTGTCTGTACGGCCGTATCTGGGGATTATCTTCCGTGTTTTACCGTTGGCACTGCAACGCTGTTGCCTTTGGTGTTGCATTACTCTTGCCTGCAATGGATTACCTTTCGACCTTCACTTACTATTTCTGCACGTTGCACCTACTATTTCCTGGCATGCATCCTGCTGAGCCCTGTCATGTTTAGTTTCTGGGACATGGCATATCGTGCGTTTTGTGTGTCGCCGCCGTTGTGCTGCCTGTCTGCTTGGCTCTGCTGTGTCAGGTCTTCACTCTTTGCAATCTGCTACCTCCCCTACTTTCTTTGCATTCATATGCCTCCCCTATCCCGTTTTGCGGGTTTCTGCATGCAGAGTTGTCAGCTGCCGCCAATTGGCCTTCGTGGGTTGATTAGTGTTGATTGCTCATTATTACTCCAATTACACTTCTTCCGCATTTCTTCATATTCTCAACATCACCTTCCTGTTTCCGATGTTATTTGCGGGGCGAGCGTCACATGACTGGGTTAAGGGAACGTAGTCATCCTCATGCACATGCACCTTTGCGCGCATTGTGTGCTCTCAGCTCAGCTATTTCCCCACACGCCGGTCCTGCAGCTGTGATGTGCAATGTACAGCCCAGGTTTGCTGAGCTCCAATGTGCTTCCTCCTACAGTGGCACACCCCTCTGCAGGTGACATGTATTCCCTCTGGGCCACTCCTCGTTGTATTACCGCTGCGCCGTTTGGTACAGCCTTACGCCGGCGGGGGGTTTGCGATTCAGTATTATCTGCCTCATTTGCATGGCACTGACTACTAATTCATAGTTACCACGCCGAACACTGCCGCGAATCCTTGGCAACCCTTGCACCGTGGTTGTGGCTTTCCATGCATACCATGGTGTATTATGGCTGTGAAACTGATGTGTATTACGCTGCTGTTTTATGACATTGTCATATTATTTCATTGTTTTGCACCTTCCGCAAACATGTCCTGGGGTTCTGCTGTGAGTTTCTGTAGACATACCATTTATGTTATTATTTACATGTTGTGCATGTTTTCTTTTGACATTCTCTGTGTATTTCGCCATTGGCATATGGTAACAGTGTGATACCTGAGGCTGACAGCCTTCCGTTACTCCTATGTTGTGTTTGGGAAAATGTAAACCGTTTTTTTTGGTTTACATTGCCGTGGCCTTATATTATGCCTGCGCCACTTCGTGGATCGCTATATGCCTTCATTTGCATGGTGCAACACCGCACATGGGGTGTTTAGCATACCTATGCCAGGGGCGGCGCAGATCCGGCGCACGCCGGTAGTGCACGTGGAATTGGATCGTACCTGAATCGCTCGGCGGACATATTTGGCGTTGTAACGCCTACGCTATGCGTGCGCCTGGCGCAAGGTTCATGAATCCCGGGGATTATATATATCTTGCCTGTCCACTGAGAAGGTAGTAACAAATGCATGGCTGAGCTGTTTTTTATTATTATTATTATTATTATTATTATTATTATTATTATTATTATTCATAATAAATGGCTGTGCCTAATAATTTATACATTGGCTTATATTATTATTCTCAATATATGTGCATACCATGGGAGCAGTAAATAAGAGTGGGACATAAAAACCTGAACTTCTTTTGTCAACTACTTCATTTTAAATGGAATTTACCAGTGGTAAAGGGTATCCTTAACAAATCACATTCTTTTAAGAATTCATAATGTTCAGAAACCATTCTTGCCACCCTTACCATCTGCCCCTTTACAACTGGTGTTTTTGAAATTATGATTTTACAGAGTGCTTTAACTGCAACACTAACAGTCGGGTTTGTATTGCGGTATGCTAAGTATATAATGCATTTTATATTGGGAAGACAGAGCGCAAGCTAAAAGAACATATATATGAACATATGTTCCATGCATCAGCTGCTCTACCAGAGAACCAATTAGTGCACTTCTCATGCCTATAGAATCTTTTGCATAGGTTGTCTGATGATTCTCTAGTACTTTTTGTTAACCCCAAACATTCCCAGAAGTAGCTGTCTCTAAATGCCCTATATACCTAAATAAGATCTTAAATATCTGTATGAGACAATGTACAAGTTCAGATATTTTAGTCTTTCATAATAACCTGAATTTTCAAATCCATGGATGTTCTTGGTATATTTCTGCTGTATTTTTTCCAATTTACTCATGCATGTTTTCTAATAAGGTTTCTACATTGTTATTCCATGCTCAAGTTTGGGTTTAATGTAACTAACAAACAATGACTTCATAATTTCTGTTTTCCTAGACTTTATAAATCTTTATATGCAACTTGTCTTTCTATAATTATCATTAACCAATTGGTTGATATGATTAGAAAAACTCAAAGCTGGATCTACCCATAAACCCAGTTCCTTAAATGAATCTACAGTTTTAATCACTGTGAGCTGTATTAAATATTCACCTTTCAAGTTATGTCTCCCAAATTTCATACTCTTAGTTTCTGATGTATCTGTCAGCACAATGACAGCACTTTGGACACTTGCAAATGAAATTCACCTCAACATGGATAAATGAAACCTTTTCAAGATCTCTTTTCATTGACATTAGCAAAGATTTCATCTTATTGACCACTTCCTGCCCCTTCATCTAAGAAATCCAGGTTAGCCCCAGCACTATCACCTGGTTCCAACATTTCTTAGCAAATAGGTATTTCAGAGTCAAAATAGACTCATTCCTATTACCTCCAACACCCCTTACCAGAGGAGTGCACTAGGGAGCCCCACTGTAGTTTTCAAAATGTGTTAACAAACAATCCCCTGGCCTGTTTAACCTTCCTATCACTCTTTATGCAGATTATATTGCTATCCTTTGATCCAATCCTTCTGATCCATCTGTTCAAAGCCAGCTTTAGTCTGACTTCCACTACCTTAATTCATGGCCACACAACCATACGCTGATTCCTAACCCCCTCTATGATATTTGGAGCCCCACAAAAGCTGAAAAAAAACTCCTAAAAACTCAACTTCACAGATCTCAATTGTTCCCAATAGAAACAACCATTTCCTTTAAATACCTAGGTTTATGGCTAGACCAGTCACTTAACCTCCAAAGCCACATTGAAAACACCAGGAAAAAGATCAGGTCTCTTTTATTCTGGTCCTGGAAAATGTCTCCCTTTTTGTCCAAACCAGCTAGAACTGCAATAGACAAAGGATTCCTCCTTGCTCAACTTGAATACAGGCTCCCCATCATAGCAACAGCCACTAATAAATTCATCCACTCTACAGTCCATTGAAAACAAAATCTGTAAATTCATTTATAATTCTTTCCATCAGGTACAACACTGTACCGCCTTATCCATGCCAAATGGCTACCACTCTCCTACAGAGTGGTGCTACTCCTAGAATGTCTTTTTTTCAAATTACTTCAATCAGGTGCCTTCTCACCTCTTGCAACCAAACTCCATAATAAGCCTCTTTACAACTTTTGCAACCTCTTCCAATTAACTCCCACACTCCAGAGCCCGCAAAACCAAAATGCACTGTACCAACCATTACTTCTCCATTCTTGCACCCAAACTCTGGCAGTCACTCACTCCTCACTTTAAAGCAGTCTCCTGTTTCCCCACTTTCAGAGCACAATTCAAACAACACTTCCTTCAAAAATCCGACTGCTGGTGCCTTTCCCTGCACACATCACCTAACTCCTTCCTTAACTGCATCACTTCTACTTCGACTCTCTGTTCCCACATGATGCTTTCCTCTCACGTTTACTACGAAAATTAATCCACATTTGTTTTTCTCCTCTGTTAATAATATTTACACATTGTTTCATTGTCTTTGGGATTACTCGTCTGTGAATTTGTTCTGTTTTCTTTATTTTTTAAACAATTTCTTCACCCAGGCTGTTCCTCGATTGATCTCTTGTGATCTGTGTATTACTCCAGTAAATAAAGTAAATAAATATTGTTTTTTTTTACTTTTGCTGTTCTCCTGTATTTTCATTTTTTTTTTTTTTGTAATCCGTGGACTACTGAATCCATATTTTGGAAATTCCATTCCATGTGAAATTTGGACTTACACCAAAGAAGTGCATATGAATTATGTAAATCTTCACATAATGATAGGTCCATAGAAGCTATATGTCATCTTGCTGTCTAGGCACATGTCATGGGTTCATAGGCTCTTAGGTTCATACTAGGCTCTTGATCTGATGTAGTCTAGCCACATGATCTCACATTGAATTTACCAAGACACGACATTAAAACCAGCCCCCCCCAAAACAATGAATTACTGCAGACCAAATTACATCATTTTTCCATAAGGGCTTGATGGTCAGGCCAGACCCCCAATAGGATGAATTACTTTGTACCTAGTTATGTCCCCTTTCTATGAAGGATTGAGAGGCCAGACCTGGGGTGTACTTATGATTGCCCATCCAGTTATCCAGACTGCATTTAAAAAGGGCCAGTGGAACTATTATACTTGACATCCATGGGGAGTCTATTCTATAAAAGAGGTATTCTCTGTGATAGATGTCTATCACTCCAGCAGGTCTTATTCACACTGTGGTGGAAATTCATATCTCTTTTGCAGGTGTTTAGGATATTATTAATTTTGTGGATGTGAATAAGGTTGGATAGGATCAGATCCTTTGAGGTTCTGTAGGCTAGGCAGAGGTCCCCTCTCAAAAGTCAATAGGACACAGAAAGGAGTGAGAGTACTTTCAGGTGGTCAGGGTATCTCAAGGTGGACATAACCTTGACTGACTTAATAGAGAAAAACTGTGTCCCATGTGCTGGGTCATGGGTTTGTATAAGTGCATACTAAATGGGGCACTATACTATACTATACAGGTTGCCTAATAAGGGAGGAGTAGAGTAGGGGTGATGACTTCCTTGGATCTGCAAGATATATCTCCAATTATCAGTCTGGCTATATAAAATGAATTGCTAACAATAGTGATAATGTGATGGTTAAAGGATAGCTCACTGTCAATGAAAGTCTAAATGTTTCTAATGACTGAGTCAATTTTTAGAGGGTGCTTCCCATGTGATAGGCACATGGGTGACCAGGTTCATCAAAGGACACAGTGATGCATTTCTAGGTATTTAGTTTTAGGCCACATCTAAACACCACTTGTTAGTGCACATTAGGGTCTCCTGGAGAATCCAGTAGACATTTGGGGTGCTTATGACAGCTCAGAGTTTGCAGTCATCAGCCACAGACCCATGGTGTTGGCCTTGATGTCAGAGAAGTGGATACAAGAGAGGAGTGGCCCCAGTACAGATCCCTGGGTACACCATCGGTAACTACTCGTTTGGTTGAGATTGTGCCTCCAACACTAATAGACTGAGTTTTGTCAATTAGCCAGCTTGTTATCCACTGGGTTACATAGTGTTTACATTTAGATTGGTTCACTTGTCAATGATGCCAGAACATAGAATGGTGTCAAAGGCTTTGGCCAAGTCCAGGTAAGCAGTGTAAACTGATTTGCCAGAGTTCTGTGCCTTGGTGACTTGTTTGAAAAAGTCCACCAAGTTTAAAAGGTAAGATCTGCATTTAATAAATCCAGACTGGTTTGGTTCCAGGGTTTGAAGATAGACTATGTCTTTGTTAATGAGTTCCATACTGATGAATTCCATTGTCTTACAGATAAGGCTAATGAGACTATGGGTCTATAGTTTCCCAGATCAGTGGTGGACCCACATTGTGGAGTGGAATGACTACAGCAGTATGCCATACCACTGGCAAGAATCTGGAGGAGAGGCCAAGACAAAACAGACTTAATAATGAATCAGCAAGGCAATGTTTGATGATGACAAAAAGACAGTTCATACATTATCCGGGACCATGCAGCTAGTGTTCTTTGCCTTGGACTTGCTCAGAGGTGATCAGGAGTGGCACAGCTACACAAATGCATTGCAGATAATTAGGCAGAGATAGGGAAGTAATGTTTGAGCTGAATTTCTCTGCTTATATGTTGGCTCTGTCTTCAGAGGATGAGTATCTCTTACAGTTTGTTAATATTGGGGCTCCAAAAATGGTTTTGTTCTTAAATTTGGCACTGTATCTATGCCTTATGGGGACCAAGACCTCAATGCATGCATCTAAAGGTATTACTGCCCAATGCTAGGAGTCTAAACAAAAAACTCTATTCCCCAGAAGCTCTCTTTACCCTAGAGAATACTGACATATGTGTGGTCATTGAGACATGATTTAAAGCCACTGAGAGCACACCAACAGTGCAGGGTTATAATGCCTTCCTCACATTTACTCCAGCTACTTCACACACAGGGACTAAATGTGGAGGTGTCTCTATTTACACCAAAAATAAATATACCTCAAGGCTGGTCAAACAGGATGATGCCCTTGAGCTGCTCTGTGTTCCAATCACCACATTCAAAATCCAGTTCCACCTCCTGGCAAGGTATAGGTCCCCCTCTATGAAGCAGGAAACCCATACCATGTATTTAAATTTGTTAGAAACACTAACTATCCAACCCAATACCATATTCATGGGTGACTTTAATTATCCCACTATTACCTGGGAATCCTATACCACACCAAATGTAAATGCATGGAGATTCCTGGATTTTGTAAACACAAACTCCCTGGACCAGATAGTCAATACACCAACCAGGGGTGCAACCATACTGGATCTGGTCCTCACTAATATGGGAGACGGCCGCACACCCCCTACTGTAATGTCTTTCCTGGTCAGACCACAAAATGGTCTCATTTGAAGTAAAAATAAAACCTGGACCCCTAGCTAAACCTGGAATATTCAGGAACTATTCTAAGGCTAACCTCATGTATTAAGTGAGAATCTTGCAAAATGTCAAGCCCCCATAAACCCTGGGAACACTGCTACCTATGCAGAACTGTTCACAGAAACCCTGTACAAGCATGTCAATAGCTACACAGATGCAGCTGTAACCACCAGGAAGAAGTACAGAACTAACTCAAAAAACAAGTCACCCTGGTGGAATCACAAAATCAATAGGCTGTATAACAGAAGGAAGGAAATTATGATAAAAATTAGGAGGTACAACACCCAGCAAGATAAAAGTACTCTCATCAAACTAAACAAACAACTCAGAGGACAAATAAAGTCTACCAAAGCCAAACTTGAGGCAAGTTTGGCTTCCCAGGCCAAGGACAACCACAAAGCATTCTTTAGCTATGTCCACAATCTCTAAAGGCAATACACAATTGTGTGCAGAGCTCATTGTAAATGGAGCCACCTATATTGAGCCAGAAGATATAGCAAACCTCCTGGCTGATAAATTTAGCACCAACTTTACCCCTCCCTCCCCCTCAACCTTCTATCAGGAAATATCATCAAATATAACTCCCCCTACTATCACTAGGGAACAGCTCCTTAATGCTCTCTCGAAGACCAAGAACCCTGCATCAATGGGCCCAGACAACATCCCAGGATGCCTTCTAAATAGCATGTAATATGATCTATCAGGGCCTCTGGAATTACTGTTTAACTGTAGCCTTCAAACAGGTTTCATGCCTCATGAATGAAGAAAGGCAACAGTCATCCCCTCTGCACAAAGGTGGGCCATCTACAGACCCCGGAAACTACAGACCCATAAGTCTCACCAGTCTTATATGCAAAGCCAAGGAAAGAATTATCATGGAGATGATCAACAGAGATATAGTA
This sequence comes from Protopterus annectens, assembly GCF_019279795.1. NCBI lineage: Eukaryota > Metazoa > Chordata > Ceratodontiformes > Protopteridae > Protopterus > Protopterus annectens. The sequence continues at coordinate 1,693,999,863 of NC_056725.1, read as the reverse complement.
AACCTTCAGACACTGGACCCAACCCAGTTTGGTTTTGTCAAGGGCAGATCATGCCTACTCAACCTGGTGGACTTCTTTGAGAAGGTCAACAAAGCAACAGATGACGGCAAAATCATTCACACTGCCTACCTTGACCTGGCCAAGGCATTTGGACATTGTTGACAAACTCAAGAGGTTAGGTACAAACCTGTATGTCACCTGATGGATAGCCAACTGGCTCACAGACAGGACCCCGGAAGATAGAATTGCAGAGTCCACCTCTACAAAGAGGCCAGTCACAAGTGAAGTCCCTCAGGGATCAGTCCTTGGACCACTCCTTTTTGGCATTTACTTCTCAGAAGTCAAGGCCAATGCCAGTGGTCTCTAGCTGACTAAATTTGCAGATGACTGCAAATTAGGAGCTGTCATTGAATCTCACACTGACACAAATGTTCTCCAGGAGGGGCTGACACAGACAAACAACTAGTGTCAGATCCCTGGACTAAAATTAAATGCCAAGAAATGCATAATAGTATCCTTTGAGAAGTCATCCATCCTTGGTAACTATCATATTGACAACACACCTCTTACAGCTGACCAAGTAGTCAGGGACTTAAGGACACACATAGATAGTAATCTAGCCTTTGACCATCACGTATCTACAGTGGTAAGGAAGTCATTCTATGTTGTGCAACGTATAAACAAAGGTATGGCATCTAAGTCCAAGGAAATCATTGTTCAACTGTATTTGGCATTCATCAAACATATCTTTGAGTACAATGGACCCTTTGGTATGTACCTAAGCAGGTATATCCAACAATTGGAACATCCACAGAGGTTCCTCACTAAAAAAATACAGGGCATAAGTAAAATATCATATGCAGACCGCATCAAGGCCCTATCCCTGTATTCTGTCTCCTACAGGCTTTTGAGTTGAACTCTATGCCTGGCATACAGGACATTGTCAGACCCCACTCTGATGGACCTCCTGCATATCCACAAAACAGACAGCACCAGAATTACCCATTCTAAAGACTAAAACCTTGCCTTTGATATAAATAAGACCTGCTGGTGAGATAGGTATGTATCCCAGAGACTACCCTGTGTATGGAACAGGCTCCCCATCCATGTGAAGCAGAGCTCCTCCCTAACCCAATTCAAGTGCAACTTGGACAATTAGATGGGAAACTGCAAATTCATCCCTGGTTTGGCACCTATGTCTCTAATGGACACAAGTGACCTGTAAATGGTTTATCTCCCAGGCCCATACTTACACTTATCAAGGGTATCAGAACTTGTCAGAGATTTGGGATGAATGGCTAGGCTTAGAAAGGCCTTTGTGGTCATTAGCCTAGTAAACACCTATGAACATATGGAGGTGGGCATAGAACTTATCCATGAATAAGACTGCATGTAATGTGGGGTCATCAGGTTGAGAGGGCATTTGAATTTCATCAGGTCATCAGTTAGTTGGAGTAGATTTGCCTTGGAGCAGTGTCTGAAGATGGAGGGTTTACATACTTAGGGTAAGTGTGACTACATGCTGGTTAGATTTGACCAGTGGTTTCATAACTATAGATGCTGAGCTAAGGGATTCTCAGTTGGTGAGAACAAGGTACAATATTTTTGAGTTCCTTGTTGAGGGTTGAATGAGTTGGACTATGAAGTTGGCATTAATGAAATTTCTGAATTATTGTGCATACTCACTTGTAGTACAATTTATGGAGGAGTAGTTGTAGTCACCCAAGCTGATACTCTTTGCCTCTATGGTGAAGGATGTTAATTTGTTTAGATATGTCCTGTGGTTTGATGGGGTCATGGAGGGGGCATTGCAGTTGGCAATGATACAGTAACTGGGTTCTGATTATCATGAGAAGGATGTGGAGAAGTTGTGTTAATATCCTGCTTTATGAATCTGGAGGTGATCTGGTTTCTTAAGATGTTCCCTAATAATGGAGTATTGCATGGAGATAATGACTTGGGGTGCATACTCTTGCGCTTTAGTCTTTGTTGGGATTGCAGAAGTGGCAGCTTTGTTGCTAGAGTCTTATACTCTGATTATCATTTACCTGATTAAAGTTATATTCCAGTGCCTTTCTATTTACTTTGCTGCTGTTTTCCCCCATTCTTTGTGTTTACCCCACCCTCCAGTGAGACATTAAGCTAAAGTTTCTGAACTTTTAACCACAGGACTAGAACTTCAATTTTGGCCTTATTTCAGTGGAGCCCTCTCTAGGAAATCTGCTTCTTGCAGATTGAATTTTTCTCCAATCTTTTCCTGTTGTAGTTTTAAAAGTCTGTGTCTCTGGCTTCCATCTCCTATGGCAATCATACCTCTCAACTGTCCAGATTTTCATAGAAGGTCCAGATTTTTGCCTCATATTTTGATCTACTCCTCATACAATTTGTGGTTTTCTGACAAATCACTGGAATGATCTGAGTAACTATCTGTAAGATTACTTCTTCAGAATTTATTTTATCTTATGTGATCTCCTAAATTGTATTGTCATATTAAATGAACGGTAACAATGTATACAAATATGTACTTTGCCTATATTATTGTAACCTTTATTAGTGTTTCAACTATTTTGATTTTTTTCTTTGGAGCTTTTCTCCCCGGGCATCTACTGAAAATGGACATGTATCCAGTTAGACTTACCTGGTCAACAAATGTAAAATAAATAAATAAAATAAAATAGGATTGAGGTCACTAAATAATGACATACATTTGAGTTTCAGACTTCAAATCCACCACAAAATGTATGTTAACACAAACCTTGTTACTGTAGCAACTTTCTAAGTTTCTAAGAGCAATATTTAAAATCTGTCCCTATTTTTGGACCTTTGCTCCCACCCCCCATTTTGCCAGGCTTTGTCCAGATTTTTTGTGCTAACAGGTTGAGAGATATGATGGCAACCCTTGTCCATTGCTATTGTCTGTTGTGTAAGCTGTTCAAGTACTTTACCACCCACTGGTTCCCATATATCTATGATAATAAGTGACCACCTAGCAAACCAGTATTGCTCTTGAGTAAATTTTATCAGTAAAACTACCCTTAGAACTGAAACCTGTAACTTAGTGTGGCTAAAACAAAGAAAAACATTATGAGGAGGCAAGTTGAGAGCAGCTAGTTTGTGGGGTAAACAGCATTACTATCAAATCTTTGCACAATCTAACCTATTCTACCCCCAGATTTGCTATTCCTCCATGCAGGACTAGCTTAGTCCTGCATGGAGGCGGCCATTTAGGAGCAGGATGGCAGCACGCCATGCATAGTAATGAGGTGCGCTACCTGAGCTCCTAATCCTACATGGAGTGTGTAAGAGTGCAGGGGTGTGTCTGAGAGCAGAGCACTCAAAATATACACGCCCCTGCAATGAAGAACAGCAGAAAGGGGTTAGAAATGAGCGAGACCGCTCATAGGTGTCCGCATATCCCCACCAACAGTCCCCCTCGTGTACAACAGCAAAAGTATACAGAAATAAAATGAACAAACCCATTTTTTTATTTAAATCCGATTAAAGCTAACCATAGGTGCGCGGGTGTGCCCATCGCTTAGCTATGGCTAATGCAGCTTAAATGGCTAAAGTGGATAACAAGGAAGATATATGCAAATGAAGCAGCACAGCAATAGTGTAGTGGGCAGAGCATTCACCTTACGAGCAGGCATTCCTGGTTGGAGTCCCACTGCAGCACATTCCATTTTCCATGGCAAAGCACATTATGACTAATATCTATGTTGCATAACCCACTAAATAACATAATTTTATGAAGTGGAGTACTGCAGTAAATGCACATGTGAGTTGTCAGTGACATAATAAATAAAGCAGTAGTAAGCAGGTTTAAGCACCAATAAGCAGTAGTAAGCACATTTAAGCACTAGTAGGTGAGCTTAAGCCCATTTGTGCAGCGGTAAGCAATGCCTACACTGGTTAAGCAATTCTGAAGCTAACTCTCTGTAAGCAGATGTAACGGCAGCTTAGCAGTGCTTACCATCACGCAAACCCGCTTACAAATCCTCAAAAGTGCCTTAATCACTCTTTATCCCATGGCCCTTGTTCTACCCATTAACAAAATAAACAGCCATGCGGGTCTCGAACCCAGAACCCTATACACCATAGTCACAGTAGTTAACCACCAAGCCATCACAGATGTACAGAAAAATGAGGTATCAGCAAACAAGTCTTCCCCATAGTAAAACCAAACTGAACCTGTGAAAGGAATCAATATACAGACATATGTGCCTTAACCCACTACATAACATAAATATGTGAACCGGAGTACAACAGAAGGCCAGAAGTCAGGTGTAATTGTAATAGGGTGTTGAAGTCCCCAATAAAACACAAGGACCTCATACAGTGTACATACACATGAATCATGGATATCAGGCATACATATAAGGTGTAATGAATAATAACTCAATACCGAAAAGGAATTAGAATTGAAAGTCTAATGTAAGCAATGCTAAGCATTGCACAGGCCAGCTTAGGAGGTGTAAGCAATGTGTAGGCCAGCTAACTCAATGTGCCCAGTGTTATACCCTTTTAAACAATGCCAACCCTAGGTAAGCAGGTTTTCCCATAGTCTAGCCTTTTCAAAACCGGCCAATCATGGAAAAGTGTGGGAAATTGGCCCTACTTAAACCCAAGAGGTGGGAATACATCTCATAACTGGTTGTAGCTTCCCCTTGCAGGCATAATGGCAATAAGGGGAGAAGGTGTGCACTTTTGGGTGCAGCGATGGTGCATCTAAGAGTCCAAAGTCATGGCAGAACTCCTTGTCAAAGACCATGACCAGAGACTGCTGCAGGGCCAGTACCAGGGCTCCCAATATAAGGCAGAGGCCTGAGACTTTCTCGCCCGTGACCTCACCAGTGCCACTGGCATACCTCGAACTGGTGAGTAGGTCAGGCATCACTATGCCGACCAGAAGTGGCATAAGGGAGACCTCTTGGAGGAGTGGATCCAAGAGGCTAGAGCAGCAGGGGATATTCCAGTTGTGTGTAAGTATCACCCCACTATGTGTGTGTAATAATTGCCAGCTCAGGTATATCATGGATAGGTATGGCTAAATATTCTTCTTATGTCCCCCACAGCTGCAATGGAGTGGGCCGCAAACCAGGAGGCCCGTGTCAGTCACCTGGCGAGGTTGCAATGTGAGGCAGGTCAGTAATACTCATGCATTTACTGTCATAGGAAATAAAACTAAAAGTAGTGGTAAATGAACTGCCTGTATAAAACCTGTATTTTTCAAGACAAGTACTGCACACACTAGAGAATATGGCAGGAAGAGTCTCATATCATTTGTATGTCAATAAAAGTGTAATAGCCTGACAATAAAGGTCTAACTGCTGGATTGCATGTGTATACTCTGGTGTCATATGGTAATGTAGATTCAAAATCATGTAATAATATTGTTGTATTAAGCACTGTTACCCACACTGTGCACCATAAATTGAATGTGTAGGAATGCCTGTATATGACAGGTGTAATCCCCAGAGGCCATGTAATACAACTGAGAGACACATAGACAGTAAACAGTGAAAATGCACACAACAAAACCCGAATAGCAAATGCAACTGAGATGTGAACTGTTGTTTTTTTAGCACACACAGCCATGGTTCGAATCCTGCCAGTGGTAGTAATCTGCATACAGAAGCATTTCCCACAACTGTACAGATAAGTCCAGAATGTCCAGTAAAGTGGCCCACATCTGTTGCCTATCAACCTGACCCCCTGTTTAATCATTGGGATGATCCCAGACGTATAGGCAGCAAACAGGAAATACAGCTGATTGACACACATCTATGAGAACAAAGCTGGCACACTAGCAACTCCTCAGTACCTTATGAGACTAAGAAGTCACATATGTCCCATTTACACCCCAACTTGTCAAGAATGTCCATTATATGGGCCCATATCTGCTGCCTGTCTCCCTGTCCCCCTGGTAAGTCTGTGGGATGATCCCAGATGTTCAGCCAGCAAACAGGGAATATAAGTGATTGTCAAATACCCATGAGAACAAACCTGTCACTGTAGCAACCCCCAAAACTGCTAGGAGAGTTATATTTCATGTATGTCCTATCTATACTCACATGTTGTCAAGCTGTGACCGGAGTGTGTACAGTAACAGAGTGAGATGTATGTGCATAATACTAATGTGTAATCTGGAACTTTGTGTGGCAACAATCAGGTAGTGCTAACAAACATTGCTCCCATGGGTATGTCGGATATGAACACTGTGCTGAGAAATACAGACTATTATAACTTGAACTGGTACTGTTCACTCTGGTATGTAGGGAATTGTGAGTGTTGCAGTTTCTCTGAGTAATAAAGTATCACTGATCACTGTCACCCACACAGTGTTACATAATATAACTGTGTAGGAAAGCATGTATATGTGTGTGTCAGGTCACTAAAGGTGGAAGAGGGCAATATTCTAGATATGTCCCTGTACACCAGCATGTGGTCAACACATGGCCAGAGTCTGAGCAGAAAGAGTTGGATAGCTATGTGCACAACATAAACCCAGAATCTGGGAGTATGTGTAGAAACAGTTAGTTAGTGTTAACAAACATTCCCTCCACAGCTATACCAGGTAAGAGGTGTATACTGCAGGTAAAACCAGTTCATGTATAATGATGACGACAGCCATATCACTGTCCAAACTAAGGCTATAGGGTAGTGTAGTAAGAGTTGTAAGGTACAGATAACAGCACTGACTAGGAAAGTAATGTGGACTACAGGAATATACTAGTTGTTAATTGACATCTTTCTCTCCCTCCCACCATATATCCAACAATAATCAACATACCAACCCCAACAGGTATGTAATGACACCTATGTTCTAATAATGTCCAATTGTTCGATAAATATTTTAATGGTTCCCATGCATGTGCTGCACTGAATTATTCCAACATTGGTGGCATGGTGCCACCAATGTACCTGCATGCTGTTCTTATTACCACTGTGGTCCCACATATGCATGTGTTGTGCTTGCTATGCAACTGTTCCGTATCTGGTGTCTGGGTTAATGGGAATATCTATGCATGCTGTTATACCTAACCCTGGAATATGCTGACTATTAGTAACCCACATATGATGATGACATCTAAACACTACTGCACGCTTGGAAAGGCCGGTCCCAGCAGACCCACCTGTTCCACCTCAGCTGACCGCGGCACCGGGCACCAGCATGTCTGGAGCCCAACCCGGGACCTCCCTGTCCATTGGTCCTGTACCACCTTCGGGTCGAACTGCCTCAGGGAATGGGGCTCACCCCCCCAGGAGCAGGCGTGGAAAGGCAACTGTCACCCGTCGCCAGGTTGGGGTTGTGGTGTGTAGAGAGATCAACCAGCAGTTTGGTGATCTACTATGCCAGCTCAAGGGCCGCATGTCATGACTAGGGGGTCAGCCTGGCTCTGTGACTCAGCCTCAGCGCAGCCACATTCGGGGCTGTGAAGTTGCAGTGGTGACTGCCCATGGGTGGGGACCTCAGTCCCACTGTTTCCACTAGGGGGCTCATGGGCTTCCAATTTACCAACACTCCTCCCCATCAAGGTGTTTACCTCCCACATGTGTCAAATACCACCCCTGTATGTGTCTTGTTTGTCTTGTCTGTTAACCTACCCAACCTACCTCCCCAACTATACCTACTACCCCTCCCCAACATCTCACTCTCACCTGAAAAAAAAGGGCAATCTGTTCCCACAAAATAAATCTCGCCCCATACATAGCTGTACATTTCTTACACATGTCCACTGGACACATGTAATCTGGTCTAATTGGAATCACAACTTATTATTGTTGACCTCATCCTCTCCCAGGGGTGTGAGTGTCCAAATCTACCTCCAAATTCAGTGTATATGCACAGCTGTTGCTGTAGAAGAAATGGGCAGCTATGGATCTTCCCTTCACCATTCCTGCACATCCCTGGCTAGTTTCCCTACTGTCCTTCCCACTTTGTGCCCCTTTTTTCACCACTTTCCTATCAACCCCTTTTTCTTTTCTTTTAAAGTAATTAGCATGGGGGTAAGTGGGAGTAAGCACTTTTAAGCAACAGTAAGCGGGTTTAAGCCTGTTTGAGCAGGAGTAAGCAATGCCTACACTGGTTAAGCAAATTAGAAGCTAACTGAGTATAAGAAACTGCAACCGGAAGTTAACAGTGCTTATCTTCGCACAAACCCACTTACAATTGCTCAAAAGTGCCCTAATCACTCTGTATCCAACGGCCCTTGTTCTGCCCTGCAACAAAATAAACAGCCTCTGCAAGGCACAAACCCAGGACCCTGCACACCATAGACAAAGTGATTTACCACTAAGCCATGTCAGATATACATAACCCTGATGTATTTACAAGCATATCATCCTGCCCAGTCAGTCAACAGTACAGATAATGTATTCCAACATTTAGATGTATGTCTGTGTGTGTAAATATATTAATATCTAAACAGATACAACATATCTATATATGTAGATATATATATATATATATATATATATATATATATATATATATATATATATATATATAAACATATATATACATGCAAATGCCTACATCTATCGATATATATGTTTACATCTGCATGTCTAAATATATACAAGTTACATGTATGTAAGCAGATATATACATCTATGTAGATATATACAGACATAGTTATATTTATGTAAGCAGATATATATATCTGTATAGGTATATATGGACATACATCTGTAGATAACAATGGGAAAATAACTAAAACATATATGTCCACATGCACAGTTAATGGGGTTGAGAGGCCCCAAACAATATACGTCTTGTACGAATAGGTATACCCCCCCACAGCCAAACAAGTCTGCCCTGCAATACACTACCAAGGGTGGCAGATCCCCTAACCAGGACCTGACACCATATGGGCACAAGATGTTAACAGTACTACATCCCACCTGTATGATGTTAGGCTGGTATTGGTAATGTATCATGCAGTACAGTCTGGCTCCCATAGGAAATGTACAATGTGGAAGCTATCAACATCCCCAGGATACAAATACACAGACACATATATGCAGATATAGATATACATATATATATATATATATATATATATATATATATATATATATATGTATATATGTATATATATATTATATATATATATATATATATATATATATGTATATACATATATATGGATATATATGTGACTACACATACACACGCAGAGATATGTACAGTAAGATACATATGTAGAAGGTCCACACAATATGGAACAGCCACTATGCCTACAGTTCTACAGTTAACACCTTAACAAATGGACACGGCATGAGCCACCCATACAAATGACAATCATTGCCTGCAACATATTCCCACAGAGAGGTCATAGGATATAACACCACACACAGGTTTGCATAAATGGAAAACCTTTATTTGTGCACTATTACAGATTTATATGCCATGTCATATAGCTGTTCAGACACTGACATCATATAAACAGAGTAATGCAACTATGAAACAGTTATACTAATAGAGTAGTCTGGAAAGGTTCACAAATGTTGCTGTCCAGGCCAAGCCCTTCAAATAGTACAACAGTAAAGACAGACTGGGCCACAGGATACCAAACAATCAACAGTAAGTAATGCAGGTGTATAGTTCAGCAGCCCCTATCTACACTCTGTACACAATCACTACGTGGTAAAGACTTCAGTTGACACAATGAGATGTAACTGTTACATAACAAGGCATAACTGATGCCATCACAAGCACACTGACAAACAGAACAGTCCGTATGGCAGGAGGCAGTAGGCCTGCATTAACCCAATTTATGTAACTAAGTTAAATATAGGTGAATTGTATGGTTAAGTTAAATATAAGTGAATTGTATGGTGCTGTATATCCAGAGACCTTAAGGCAGCTCACCCCTGATACCCCCACATTTTGTAACAGCCTAGATTATTTATGGTGCACCCCCTCCCCCCCAGACTCAATAATACAGGGCCATATACCACTGTTACATACACTGGCCTCTGGAGTGCATAAGAGCACACATGTATTGTGTAGATGAAGCCCACCCATATATGGACCTAACCCTACAATATGTGTGGGGGCCACAACAGCAGTGGACTGATGGCAGGAATGATAGCATGATATACTCACAGCCCACTACAGAACAACCCCTGACAGCATGTCATATGTGCAAAGCTTGGTATGTAGGTGGAGGACAGAGGCTGGATCACAGGCCCATATCTGGAAAACTGTTGACATACACTAAGCAAGTCACTGGTGTTACAGAATAGTCTGCAACATACCCTTAGTCAGAGATTTGAGGTTAGAAACATAAATGGATGTAGACATGAACTGACAGCACTCAACACATACACTGCCAGTGAAATATCTGACACAGGACCTGTGTGGTGGACAGACAAAACATGATAGGCACACCTCTGGCCATCAAGAGGATAGGTCCACAGCTGAGAGCTATGCAGACAGCACTGCATTCCAAGGTAAACTAGTATGTACACACACACCCTGTAACACCAGTACTATACAAAGCATAACACAACTCTACTCACACTCTGTCTGTAGTTCTGGAACATCCTACAAATATCTAGCTGGCCTGAGTGTGCAGGTTCACCTGTAAGAGGTATTGCTACCTGCTATATGTAACACTGATGCCGACACAGGAAGGATGTCCATCACACAGGAAAGGTAAAGGGACCATGCCCACATAATGTAGGGATTTATAGTAGGTGGTTGCCATGACAGTGGTAATTGGAAGTATTACACAGAAAGCTGCATGCAGTTAGCAAGTGGAGGACACTGACTGGTGCAGAGGCCATCACCTGATCATGTGCATCACCTACTAAAGCCATGCTGCAATCTATTCATAGCAGCTCATTCCATTTACTGGAGAGAGAGAGAGACAGACAGAGATAGAGAAAGAAAGAAAGAAAGAAAGAAAGAAAGAAAGAAAGAAAGAAAGAAAGAAAGAAAAAGAAAGAAAGAAAGAAAGAAAAAAAACTTCAAAAAATATAACCTAAGGCAAAGGCATTTATTCAGCACTCATTCATCAAGACATCATTCCCACAACAGGTATGTGAAGAATATTTACATGTAATAGAATGTAGTACCTGGTCCATAATAATGGGATAGATGATGTGTTATGATTTATATGTGCCATCAGGTGTTGTTGTGATGATGCTCAACTGAACAACTGCTATGGACAATAGCATCTGTCCCTGTGGGTAGTGGGCCATAGCCGTCAGCTGTGCAGGTCAGCACTGACTGATAAGATGTAAGCCATCATAGTGTGTGTTGTGTAATGGGAAGTATGTATATTATGTGACCAATAGCTCAAGGTGGCAGTAATGCCATTATGATGGACACATGGGACCCATGGCCCACCACTGGCAGGATATTCAGGTTAATCTGTAATGTAGCATGCCGGAATGCCATAGGTGTGTAATAGGGTTACCTGCAATCGGGTCCAATATATACCCCCCTAATGTCAGGCTGTGTCCATATGTGGCACCTGTCTGTGTTGTAGCAAGGCAGAACAGTGCAGCTCTGCAGGAAGGTGTTGTGAGATTGTGGAGCTTATGTTTGAATGTACCCCTTATATAGGTATGCATATGTGTACATATGTCACATATATAATATATAAAGATATATATGTATATCACCATGTATGTCCACAAATATAAAGATACCCATGTATAGACATATGTATATATGTGCACATATATACATCACATATATCTACACATATATAGATATATACCTATTTTCACATGCCTACATATATACAAACACACACACAAACATATATGTATGTAAAGACATGTCCCCTATATTACTATCACAGAGATGCGTGCTATGTGCAAGGCACCAGCACACATAGGAATACACACAAATATCCACAGCTGGTAGTGTGTGCAACATGGATGGGTATGTCACATGTTAGTCCCTTGTTGGGACCACATTGCCCCCGTCTGTGAAGTATGCAATGGGAATATGAGGAAGTATGGCAGGTACACTTGTGGAGATGGTCAGGGCTGGTAGATATAGAGGACAGTCTACAGGAGTGGTATGTGACACATGTGATGGGTAAACAACCTGAATGGTGTGTGTGGTCTGTGATGTGGACACCTCATGGGCCCCAATATGGGCACAATAGGAACAATCCTCCCACCCAGTGCTACTCACAACAGCAGTCCATGTCCTGAAGGTGCCTGGTATGGAGGCTGAGCAGGAGGAGCATGTTGGCCCTGTGAATGTGTACTGGGTGCCTCAAACTGATGTAGCATATCCCACATGTGTCTGCGGAGCCCGGTATGGAACAGACCCTAGACCTGAGCTCAGAGGACAGGAACATGTCTGTGTGTACCCCAAGGGGGGGAAGACAACATCTCCTGGGTTGATTCCACCTGATGGTATTGCTGGACCAGTACATGAGGATGCTCCAGGTTGGGACACACATGTGATGTGGCCAGGTATCATGGGCAGATAGGTTTGCAGAGATTGTTGTGCTGGCCAATAGAACATATACATGTTATTGTGTCACTATTATAGAACATATTTTGGTAGTAATAGTCTACACAATCCTGGTATGTGACCAACAGCATGCATACATATCACCAATAACACAGAATGTCAGATGTGCAGCAATCCCAAAGCAGCCATACCACTGGCATATATGGAACCATAGTGGCCCTGACAATGGCATGCAGGTGAATAATCTGCAAAAGGCCAGCAATGATAGTGTCCACACAGTGGACATAACTACAATCACATAGCAGAAAGTGTGTTACAATACAATATCTGTCCCACTGGTAGGTAAGCTGTAGCCATACCTAATGAGTTGTGTGTACAGTTTGTTGAAGCTGATATGGTGGGGGGGGGGGGTGACAGAGATGTGTATTACGAACTGTGGTAACCTTGCTGTATGAGTTGCTCAGACCTGTTTCCATCTTTATGTCTTTCAGCCAAGATGTCACATGCACGTTTGCCCACTTCTTCACAAGCAGAAAATGATGTGGTGATATCACACTTGATCCAGAACTACCCAGTGCTGTTTGGCAGGGCTGCACATGAGTAGCAGGAGCGGACCACCCTGTGGAACGACCTAGTCCACAGAGTCAATGATGTTGGACTGCACAACCATAATGAGCAGTTCCGGCATCATTGTACTGACCTGCTTCCCAATGCCCGTCGGCATGCTGCTGCAGTCCGGAGGGATAACTTCGCCACAGGGAGGCCATGACATCCATCCCCCCTGACATGTGTGGAAGAGCTCCTGGCCAGCCTCGTGGCACCTGCCCGTCCGGCCAGCTATCAATCGCTGGACACCTTTGTGGAGGTGGGTGTCACCCACACACTGGCCAAGGAGCATGCAGATAAGGACACAGGGCACATCAGTAGACCACTGTTGTGTATACATCTGCATTGGTACAGATAGATCATGCATATGTGACATGTCATAGATATATTGTGTTGCTGCATTGTAATGATAAACAGATGTCCAGATGTGGTAGTATCATAGGAATGTACCGTTGATGTATTGTAATACTGCACCCACCCTGTAGCACTGCCACAGGTGTGGCCACTGACAATGCATCTCTCACCCTCTTATGTAGGTCCCTCCGGGATACCACCAAGGCAGCAGCCTGTAGCCGGTGAGTATGTTTTATGTAGATGCTTGCCAAAACCCAGGCATGTAGTGGTGATGGTATATTCCATGCACACATCTAACACACCTACCCTGAATGCATGCTATACATGTGCATGTATTGTTGCTGTGAAATGCACGGTCTCACAGGAGTGACCATGATGGGTTATTGAAAGGGTATGTCAGACACCTGCATGATAACTAACATCCTGTCATTGCGAAGTGTGTCCACAAGGAGTCACATGCTGGTGGTAGACATGGCTTACAGTAGGGACATGTTCAGAACAACACCCATATACTGTGCAACACCAGTGTATATACCTGTAGGACAATGGCAACTGCTGCAGAGATACAATATGGCATAAGGCATTACAGTAGTCCACATTATCAGCTAAGTCAAGGCTGCAACATGTGGTGTTCAGTGCATGGGACACTGCAAAATGACACACTTGTGTAGGGCTTACTTGTCATGCATCTGCGTAAAGTCTGAAGGAGGGGGGGTTTCAGCATGACACACAAGTGCACTGCAGCAGGGATCTTAAGGATGCTTGGAATGGTTCTATCTGCACATAGTCAGGTTCAGGACCTGTGGCAGCCGTAACCCTACCCACACAGCAATAGTGATGGCAGTGTGTGAACACCATGGGATGTGCACATGAGTAGACCTTACAATCATGCAGAATAGAGGAACAAGTGTAGGGCAGACTGAACATACACTGGCAAATGCAGATGGCCCATGCTGGTATACCTCTGCCAGGAGTAGTGACTGCTGTAGTACACACAACAAGAGGTGTGATAAACCGTCATGATAAGGGTGTGCACACATATGCCCACACAGTGTGTATGCATTGTGGTCAGCAGCCACACACTTAACACAATCTGTAGACACTGCATGTGAAAGTACAGGACATATGTCACATATCGGGCTCATGTACTGCTAAGATATGCTGTGATGTGGTCCCATGGCAGATCAAGAATGTGTGTGTCAAATCAATAAAGGTGTGTACACCCCCCCCCCATAGCCACGGTATGCTCTGATGGTTGTCAGTGTAAGAGCACTGGAGTGGTCATACATGGTCTGTTGATGTTGACAGCTGTAAATCAGGGATCAGGCATTCACCAATGAGAACTGTCCACATATCATCCCAGGTATGTGTTGCTGAAAAACATAGGGTCTGTGAAAAGTAAAGCTGACATAACTGACACAGTACTACACATTCCACATTCTGCAATGGGTTGTACACCTGTGAGTTGTGGTGCACAGTACATGGCAGGGTGCAGAACAGGTGCAGAGCAATACTGTGTACATGGGTGCAGTGGTATCCAGGGGAAGAGGCATCACCTAGTAACACAGCACATGCATCAGACACATGTATACTGTTGTTAGCATGGATTTACTATAGCTGAACTGCATGCTGTTCTGTGCCATATGTTCTGCATGTTGACATATGGGTAATAAGATGACTGTGTGTACTATCATTGTGCAACCTCACGTGTGTGTGTGTGTGTGTGTGTGTGTGTGTGTGTGTGTGTGTGTGTGTGTGTGTGTGTGTGTGTGTGTGTGTGTGTGCATCCTGGTGATTAGTTAGTTTGTCTGCAGGGTCACTTTGTTGATGTGGAGGGAGGTAGATGCATGTAGGATGCGTGTGTGCATGTATGTGTTTGTGTGGGTGGCCATGTATGCACATGTGTGATTGTGGGGTGTTCATATGGCTGTACCTCCCTTTGGGACCGTGCAGTACATGGACATGGACTGCCACTTTACACACCAGGAATACCTGTCATGTGTGTAATCACAGGACAAAAAATAGTATAATATGGTCTGTAGCATGGAACATGCATCCAGAAGGAAGTTAGACACCAGGTACACCCGTAATATCACAGTCAGCAGAGAGGTCACCTACAACTCACTTATGCAGCAGTACAGATGCATTGAGGAAGTACTAGTCAACACCAGGGAGTGTATACAAATATTACAGTTGTCACATGATAGGTAGAAGGAGCAGCATATCTGGCATGTACTGAGCATTACATACACATGGCACACCAGTGCGAGATATTATGGATACAACATAGCAGCCCACACATATAGGGGCCATGCACATCATGTCCAGACATACAGAGTTACATACATACATACATACATACATTCAGACATACTGAATGACAGCAGTGAGGCCATGTAAAACCACTACACACAGGTCAAGCAGATAAAGTAGCAACAGGCCTTGTGTTATGGTTGCTTGTGTGGGCATTTAGAGTAATGAGATGTTAATGAGCAGTATCAATGTGTGTATGTTAACAAGTGTGATGCAGGATGGGGTAACACATGGACATATACGTAGGACTCTCTGTAAAGCCATGGACAGGTAGGTATTACGGAGGTGTGTGTGTGTGTGTGTGTGTGTGTGTGTGTGTGTGTGTGTGTGTGTGTGTGTGTGTGTGTGTGTATACTGTTAGGCAATGCTGTACAGGTTTTAAAGTGCGTTTATTGTTTTCCGTCACAGGTAGCGAGGTGGGTCAGGGTCCCTCCTGCATGCAATCTGATGTTGGTGTCCATACAGACACCAAAGATGATGATAGTACAGTTGAGGCACAGGTGAGGTTGTCAGAGGCTGACACTGCACCATTTGACATCCCTTTTTTAGCCACCTCAACCCCGCACACAGTTCCATTGCCTACACATACCCCATCACCAGTGGGCATAGCTGAGGAACAGCTGGTGTTTGGTGGCAGTGCAGAGGGAAGTTTGGTAACCATGCCTACTGTGTGCAGTTGCAGCAGGCATAACTGGATGTCTGGCAGGGCACCACATAGGCAGATGTCCCAGGGTGCTCGTGGTTGGGCCACTGGACATCATGCCCCTGGCATAGGCAACATAGCTGGTACCAGCAGGCACATGTTTCAGGCTGTCATGGTGGCTCAGGCATGTTTGGAACTTTACAGCAGACAGGACCTGAGGCTGCAGAGAGCTGCTCCCGCATCTGTAAGCAACAACCTCCATGAACTGTGGGGTGCCATCCGTGCTTATACTGAGCACACAGGTAGACGGTATGATGAGATGATAGCCCTCATCGGCCGTGGTGTGTCCGTGCTTCAATGTGTGGTGGGGATGTGGTGACACACGCGTGGACGTGGGCCAGCAACACTAACAGCTGTCAGTCAACGTGAATGTGCTAGGACACCAAAGGACTCCTGTAGTGGCAGTGGCAGCCCCAGCAGTGCGGGGGGGGGGGTGTGCAGTCCACACCACAGCAGACCACATGCATGTGGTCTGGCCAGTCCCAGGAAGGACCTGGTATCTGCGGACAATTGTCATCAGCAGATAAGAGTAGCACATCGAGGCCTGTATCTGGCCATGCCCGTGGAACCCCTGGCAGGCACAATCCACATGTCCATGGCCGGAGGCAGTGAACTGCACACCCTTCCAGGTATGGTCTGCAGCTGTCCATGAACACCTGTGTAGGGCAACCACATGGCAGAACTGTGTGCATGCATACCCACACACTATGTAAACACACCTAGGGCAACCCCATACCTACACACACCACATCACCTCGCCCAGCTCTCCACAGTACACCCTTCACCCACACACATGGTGTCAAACGTATGGCCCACCCTTGACCTCTGGTAAACCAACCTCACAGTCTGTGCATAGGATGATACCAGTACCACATCCCTGTCATCCATACCGTCAATGCAGGGACAGGCTGATATGGTTCTGATGCACATGGTGACTGCACTACAGTGTACCATAGTACTGCAGTGTAACATGTTGTAGGAAGTAGAGTGTAATGCATATATGGCAGGTAGTGTAGCCATCCAGCAATGATGCCTTATAGCTGTTAGTAACACTGGTTGGATGTGGTCTCTATAATGTTATCCATTTGTGTTGCAGGTGTACATGTGTCAGCACTAGGATGCCCTGTGCATATGATGATACCTGTGCCACATCCCTGTCAACCATACCATCAATCCAGGGACAGGCTGATATGGTTCTGATGCACATGGTGACTGCACTACAGTGTACCACAGTACTGCAGTGTAACATGTTGTAGGGAGTAGAGTGTAATGCATATATGATAAAACACACACACCACACCAGGATAAAGTATAAATTCTTTACTGATGTATCCGGTACCTCAGCTTACGCCTTCAAGGAATACATTTTTTACATCAAGCAGCCATCTTTATATATTATAACATCAATTGATTAATTAATTTGAAAGTGGTAAATTTGTCTGATTTGAACTTGAATAGTAATGTTTTTTTCTTTATTGGACAAGGGGGCCAAATACATCCCCACATATTGTCTCAGCCTATCTGAATTGATTTTGGAAATTATTAGGTTTTGTCACAAAATTAATTTAAAAATATTTTTTTACAGTAACCAAAATATGATTAGAAAAACTGATCTGCATAATGCCAATGATAATATCAGTGTAGCAGTTGATGGGGGGGGGGGGGATGTACTAGTGAGTCGGAAAATGAAGATGATCTTTTGCTTAACATGTCTGTGTATGATTATGAAGGACAATCTGCGTGTAAAGAAGATTGGGGGGGAGAAGCCACTGTAAATGAGGGTATGAGTTTTTTTACTGGTTATGGAAAAATGGCAATGCTGCAAGTACCATATAAGAGTCGTTTCATGCCACCGAAACTGTCGACGTGTTTCCATATTTGAAAATGTTTTATGCAAGCATGTTGAAAGAGAATATGATGTATTTATGAAACATTTTAGGGCATTCAATCTATCTAAAATTCAATGGGATGCCCTACAACAGTTAAGACATAGGAATGATAATTACATTTTCACTCAGGTGGGTAAAGGGGAAACTGGGTGGTCATGAATAAGACACAATATAACAGGATGGCTTACGCATTGCTGGAAGATAACACAGTATATGAAAAATTAACACATAACCCTGTCACAGAATTCAATAGTGCCCTACTGGAAATATTAGAGAGGGGAGAAAGATTGGGCTTTTTGAGCTCAAGGGATGTTAACAAGCTTTACATCAGAAACCCCAAAGATGCGTTTTTAAGGTGATACCCAAGTTGCATAAAAACATTGAAAACCAGCCAGGTAGACCGATAATATCAGGCAAAGGTGCCTTCTTGCAGAATGTAGATATATTTTTGGATTTCCATTTGAAGTGCTATTTGAGTCAAGTTACTTCCCATATCAAGAATGGGAAAGATATGGCCAACATGATAGGTGGCATGAAGTGGTCCCATGAATTTTATTGGGCCAGTGTTGATGTAAAATCATTGTATATGAACATAAAAAATGAATGGGGATTGAAAGCAGTAAAAAAACATGTTAGGGGAAGGCCCGAGAACTGATTTCCTGATTCGTTTGTTAGAGTTTTCTTTAACTCATAATTGTTTTGTGTTCAATAACAATTTTTTTCCTACAGATGGAAGGGACAGCCCCCATTTATGCAATTTTGTTCATGGATTATTTTGAAAAAGCCAACATGTATAGCACAGATTTTTGCAAAAGTAGGGTTCTGATCTTTAAAAGATAGATAGTCAGTGGTGCAACAGGTAGCATACACTCTTTCGGTGCAGAAGACTGTGGGTTCTATTCCCACACCACGTACATCAATTGCTGAGACTGCAGTTAAGTATAATGGGGGTACTACATTCTTGAGTGTGCTGTCCTTCAGATGAGCTGTTAAACTGGGGCCCCATCTGCTTGAGTTGGTGCTAGCTGAAGTGGATTTTAAAGATCTTCTGCCATACCTGTTGAAAAAAGTAGGGGAAGTTCCCTGATGCCCTGGCCAAAATTCCGCTAGTAGTATAAATAGCACCTTGGGGCTTCCCTGAAAAGAAGCTACTAGCCTAGTGGGACTAACCTGTTCAACAAAAAGGTTAAATAAATAATAGAAAGTAAATATCAGCTTGCAGCATTATTTTTGGGATGTACCTTACAAGACACCTGCAACAACTGGAAAGACCACAGAAATACCTCACCAAGAGGATCACTGGCCTCAAGCAGATGCCCTATGCAGCTCAAATGAAGAAACTCCAACTGTACTCAGTTGCATACTGCCTACTCCGAGATGATCTCTGCCTGACATACAAGGCCATGTCCAACCCAGAATTGATGGACGTGCTACACCTAAAGAAAACCATATCCCCTCAAGCCACATGCTCCAGGGATCTAAATCTCACCACAACAATAAATAGGACGTTCTGGAGGGATAGATTCCTGTCCCAGAGACTTCCCATGCTCTGGAACAATATTCCAATCTACATTAGGCAGAGCTCTTCACTAACCCTCTTCAAGAGAAACCTTGACGAGTGGATGGGAAACAGAAAGTTTACCCCAGGGATCACTTCAATGGCTCTGCTGGACAGAGGCACAGGGAACTAATCTAAGGGGGTGGCGAAACCCAACACATTCCAGCTAGGCTTATAAATGCCTTCAGGTAGATAGCCTAGTACCTACCTATGAACCTATAGATGACTTTATTTTCATCTGCGGGGTGAGATGGAGGAATTTGGTGATTTTAGGCAAACATTGCAGGATAATCATTTTGGACTTGGGTTCACCTATAATACCAGTAGGGTTGCTATACAATATTTGGATCTGGAGTATTTTGTGGATGAGAATTTTACAGTGGCATTCAAACCTTATGTTAATGACACAGCAGTCAACAATTTGACTGCTGATAGCATGCATGCCCCCCACTTACTAGCATTGTTGCCATATGGAGAGTATTTGCGAATTGCAAATAATACTTCAAAGAAAGATCAGTTAGCATATGACTTCAGTAAGGTCAGGGACAAACTTGTAAGAAGGGGATACCAAGAGGATGTTTTGGCTACAGTGGAAAACAGTGTTAAAAGGAAGCTGGGGCTAACACATAATCAAGTAACTGGAGAAGATAGAACAAACACAGGTACGGTATATTTCAGGAAGAAGGATGAAGTACAGGAATCTTTATTTTTTGTTAACAAATACTCGCCATTTTCAGATATACTGAGAGATTTGGTTAACAGGTATTGGCCCATCATCCTCAGTGATGAAACATTTGGGAGGATTTTTCCAGACAGGGTCACCTTTTCTTAGGTTCATAAGTTCATAGGTAGGTACTAGGCTATTGGCCCTAGGGCCTATATAAGCCTAGCCAAACAGTACCCTGGCTTTCACCACCCAAGAAAATTATTTTCCTGTGCCCCTGTCGCACAGAGCTACAGAAGTGATTCCCAGGGTGAATTTCGTATCTCCTATCCAATCAAGATTTTCTTGAAGAGTGCTAATGAGGAGCTTTGTTTGATATAGATAGGTAGTTTGTTCCAGACTATGGGAAGTCTCTGGGACAGGAATCTATCCCTCCAGCATGTTCTGTTTATTGTGGTGACAAGATTTAGGTCCCTAGAACGTGGTAGCCTGGAGGGATTGGAATTTCTTTAAGTGGAGCATGTCCAACAGCTCCAGATTTGATATAGCTTTGTATGTTAGGCAGAGATCGCCTCTGAGTAGGCGATATACGACAGAGTAAAGCTGGAGTTTTTTGAGACGGTCTGCATCGGGCATCTGTTTGAGGCTGGTAATCCTCTTTGTGAGGTATTTCTGTGGCCTTTCCAGTTGTTGTAGATGTCTTGTGAGGTACATACCAAAAGGGGCATTGTACTCTATAATGGGTCTAATGAGTGGTGAGTACAGGAGAACAATGACCTCTTTTTTCTTGGGTGAGAAACCTTTTGTGATGAGGTGTGCCACTTAGAAGGATTTCCTGACTACTGTGGCAATGTGATTATCAAAGGGGAGACTATTGTCCACCTGTGTCCCAAGGTCTCTTATCACACTTTCAGTGTTAAACAGACTACCACCTATGTGGTAGGTCATGAGTACAGAGCTTTTACTAAAAGGGATGACAATGCACTTTTTGGCACTGAGCTTGAGGCCATGGCTTTGACACTAGGCACCTGTCTCAATGAGGCCCTTTTGTAGGATATCCACATCAATAGGAGTTTTGATTATGGCTCCTAGTTTGCAGTCATCTGCAAACTTTGTTAGCCAAAGACCTTCTGTGTTAGCCTGTACTTCAGAGAAGTAGATTCCAAACAGGAGAGTATCCAGGACTGAATCCTGTGGTACTCCACTTGTCACTGGACTGAAGTTGGATTTAGAGTCTGCTACTTTCACAGTGTGGGTTCTAGCCATGGTGGTGCAGTGGTAGCATTGTTGCTTCACAGCAGGAGGTTCTCCCGTTTGATTCTCAGCTGGAGTGCAGGGAGTGCCCTCTGTGTGGAGTCTGCATGTCCTCCCCGGGGTTGGGTGGGCATTCCAAAGACATGCGTAAATGGGCGTGCCTTTGTTGAAGGTTGAACGTTGAGCTGGCATCTCGGCGTTCATCAAAATCTACCACCAATCATTAGCGAACCGGAGTTCCACTGTGGCGACCCCTAACTGGGAAAAGCCAAAAGACAACAACAACTTTCACAGTGTTGGTTCTGACAATGAGCCAGTTGGCAACCCATCTTGGGACATAGGGATGTATACCTAGTTTAGTGAGTTTATCTATAATTCCAGAGTGGGGGATGGTGTCAAAAGCCTTGGCAAGATCTAGATAGGCTGTGTGAACCACCTTACCCTCATCTACAGCTTTGGTGACTGCTTCAAAAAAGTCTATCAGGTTTACAAGACATGATCTGCCTTTTACAAACCTGAACTGGATGGCGTCCAGAGTTTGGAGATTACCAATGTCATTGTTTATAAGTTCCATAGCCTTGCAGACCATGCTCATCAGGCTAATGGGGCAGTAGTTCCTGGGGTCCGTGGTGGCTCCCCCTTTGTGGAGTGGGATAACCATTGTTGTGTGCCATTCAGTGGGCACAAAGCCTGAGGTGATGCTATGATTGAACATGGTACTTAGGTGGGGTGCCAGTTCGTTCTGTAGTCCATGTAGTCCATGTAGAACGCAGCCTGGGATGTTATCAGGTCCCATGAATGCTGTGTTCTTGGCTTTGGAGAGTGTGTTTTCTACCTGTACAGCCATGATTACAGGAACTTTGCGTTCTTCTGGTATAGAGATGGGCCCTTTAGGGGATGAGAGAGGGGTAAAGTTAGCAATGAACCTATCTGCCAGGATGTTGGCAATATCAGTTGGTTCTGTATATTTAGTGCCATTGTGCTGTAACTCAGAGCAGGTCTGAGTGTTGCCATTGAGATTCTTGACATAGCTATAGAATGCTTTGTGGTTGTCTTTAGAATCAGTGGCGATTTTTTTTTCGTAACTAGCTTTGGAGGATTTTATGAAGGATCTCAGCTTCTTACTGAGGCTGACCAGGGAGTTCCTCCAATCATGGGATTTTACTCTTTTTTCTTGTAGTAGATCAAAAAAATTGAAGGCACGGCTATCCATAGCTAAATTGGAAAGCAAACATGGTAGGAAGGGACGTTTTCCCTGTGGGAAATGTATCATATGTAAGAAAATTAAAAATCTGGATGGGGTCAGTATTAATGGTAAAACTTATAAAGCCAGGGATATGTATAACTGTGAATCTGGGGAGTAGTATACATCATAGGATGTGGCTGTACCAAGCTAAATGGTACATAGGTCAAACAAAAAGAGCTGTGAAGAAAAGAATTATGGAGCACATGGGAGATATGAAAAGAGGCAGGATGGAAAGTCCTGTGGCGGAACATTTTATTCAATCCCATGAAGGCTCAGATAAGTCCTTCTTTCTCAGTGTGTTGGCCAAACCAAAACAACAGAAACAGGATGAGCTAGTTGGCAATTTAACCCTGTTGGAGACTAAGTGTATTATTAATTTTAAGACTCTATATCCCAGGGGGTTAAACATGGAATTGGATTTAAATGTCAACAATTATTGAGATAGTTCAATATACACAGCTGTTCAAACACAATGTGTAAAGTAGGGTAAGGGAATTATTATGTCACAGATTTTACTTCCAGCATTGCGGTCTATTTTGGGCCAGCCCATAGAGGTATTTCATTCATTCATAGTTCATATGTTTATAGTTTATACATTTAATACTATTTATGCAGTTTGTCTTAATGAAATTGGTATATTGTTGAAATTTCACCTTTATATAGTGTATTTAATATTATGCACATGGGATCTATCTATGGTATTTGGTAAAAATGAATTTTTATTAAATGAACAGTATGAATTTAGTAAAAGAATGTTTATGTATTAGGGAACATATTACTGGTACTTTAATGGATGTGTTGAAATTAATTCAATAATTAATTTTAAATGTTTAATTGAAATTAATGAATTAATTAATCAATTGATGTTATAATATATAAAAGATGGTTGCTTGATGTAAAAAATGTATTCCTTGAAGGCGTACCATGGTAGTTAGGGATAGGTAAATGCAAACTCTGTTGCGGACATTCAATAAACATGTCTGGGTATTGAGATGCAGTGTACCAGCTAAATAATCGCTTTAGAGTTTCCATTTACCTATCCCTAACTACCATAGTTTAGTACGTGTAGGGCTTTTGTGCGGTGGTTATGTGCATTTAATTAGTGACTGCTTCTTTGTCGAAGTTCTGAATGTCGGTGATGTGCGATTTCGATTAACTCAGTTGTCGATGATTTCGTGTCAGGTTATTCAATGTCGATCTTATGACTTGTCGATGAAGTCATATAGATCCATATACACATATATGTATATATGGCTATATATGTATACACATCCTTTGTGTACAGTTATGCCTAGTGATGTTGGTATATATGTAGATATGTACAACTATATGTGCATGCATATCTATTCTGATATACCTAGTACTGTCAATATATATATATATATATATATATATATATATATATATATATATATATATATATATATATAGATATCCATACATATATGTGCAAATGTATCTCTATCTGTATATGTGTAGACATATATTGCTCTGTATATGTATATATCTGAGTGTTTATATGTATATATATATATATATATATATATATATATATATATGTGTGTGTGCATATACATATCCATCTAAGTATGTCGATATGTATATGTGTATATATCTATATAGATATATGTATAATTAGATATACATATATGTTCACCATATGTCCTGAACATGGAGTGGAGCCCTACCTCAGCCCCAATAGTCCCAACCTCGTAGTGCAAGGGGATGTCAGGTATGTATTGCAGGTATATTTGTAGACTATTGCTACTGTGATAGGGATTGTCTTCACAGATATGGTGTCTGCTTTTAACATGTGCACCATTGGCTACTGACAGACATCCTAAGGACATCTTAGTACAGTACCACTGCTAGCACAGTAATGCCCCTGTGGACTACAGCAGATATATGGCCAATATATGTGGACAGTCTGACACACTTTGGACAGTCCAAAGGTATATACAAAACCCCTTAGTGCAAGACATGTAGACCAAGCCTGACAATATGGATGTTAACAGCCATGTAGATGGGTATAACAAGTAACTACTGGTATACATTTTCCCCCATAGGTTATGCATTCACACACCCTTGTCTGTCCTGACACATAATAACCACTGGTACATAAGTGCCATGGCCACATGCTACCCACTAGCTATTGACATACACCTGTACAGCATCCCACTGCTTTGTCTGACATACATGACTGTTATGGTGGCCCATCAGTAGTACATCTGACAGACACCTGTGTGAAAGTGCATAACCACAACCAATGTGAACACAGCCACAGCCACATATGGTAAGCTAGCGTAATATTACAGTATATGGACTATCTGTTCAACACCATCCTCATATGTGCCACTCACACACTACCCCTATATATACTGGGCCATTACACAGTGTGGTCCGATGCCTGTCTGTGGTATGGGACATGTGTGTGTTTGGCCTTACAAACATGTAAGCTGATAGGGTAACATACAGTGGAGCAGCATGTAACATCAGATAGAACAGGACCAAGAACAATGACATCTACCAAAGTCTGTACACAGGCCAAGGTACATATTAACAATACACACACTGTCAACAATCACCATAAGTACACAGACCTCAGTACTGTACACACAACTACAGAATTCCCAGGTTATGTCATCAAGTATAACGCCTGCTATACATAACATGTGTAGCAGTCTGATATCTCACAGGCTTGTTATCAGATATTATGTCAATAAATATAGTGTACAGTACATATGCACCTCTTACTGCATGACATATGTACAAAGATTGACAGAGCTGTGGCTGGAGGCACAAATACAGGGCCAATATTGACATGTTGCTGTGATAACCTCATACATTTATTGTTGTAACATGGTTTGTTGCAACATGTATCCTATGAGGGATATGAAGTCTGTAGTAGATGGCTGTCACCATCTACAGACTGCAATCCTCACACTACCTTCTGCAGTTCACAGATAGGTTCTCTGTGGGTAACACAAGAAACAAAAGGCACCACACACTGCCCAGTTTGCAGATGACCCTACAGATGGGAGCTCCTCATAAACATAGCAATGACATGACAGGTATTAAAACATGTAGGACAGCCATATCCACACACACCCTGTTAAACCAACATTACTCCAATCGCAGTATAGCAGCACTTACAGTCTGTAGTCAAGTCAGGTACATCCCCCTCCTGTGTGTTGGCCTGTTTCCACAGTGTATGTTGTTAGAGGTAAATCCCCAATCCATCTGTGATGCTGTTTGCCAAACAACAGATCTAGTTCCTGCTTACAGTGCATGAAAAGGCCCAACACCAACATGATGTTCCTAGATATTGGAGTGTGTGTCCATGCAATTGGCTATAGAAATGTTACCACAGCTGTTCCACATGCAATCAGCTAGAGAAGGGCTGCAATTCGTGCAGAGGCCATCAGCTGATCATGAGCATCACTTATAATACACATGCTGCTGCCTAAGCAAAGCAGGTGTACATCTCCACATCCACCAGAGAGGGAGTGAGAGAGGCAGACAGAGGCAAAGTAAAGTCAGGGAAGGGTGGGAGAGTAAAACTTAAGCATGTTTGTGTCACACACCTACCAGCACAGGATATCAGACCCCTGATGACTATGTAGTGCTATCACATTTCTATGCAGTTACTGGATGTGCCACATAGGTTACATGTTGAGGAGCCCTCAAAACATATATGTGATGGTGAGGAGCCCTCAAAACATATATGTGAT
This sequence comes from Protopterus annectens, assembly GCF_019279795.1. Taxonomy (NCBI): domain Eukaryota; kingdom Metazoa; phylum Chordata; order Ceratodontiformes; family Protopteridae; genus Protopterus; species Protopterus annectens. Next base: position 1,693,973,094 of record NC_056725.1, on the reverse strand, counting down.
GGTGAGTGGCATCTGCAACAGGGATATGGTAGCTATACGGTAGATGTAGTACACATGCCTGCCCGCATGAAGAGGTGCCAGTATTAACACAGCCACACTCTCACAGGGATGCACACACATTGACACACATGGCAGGGCCAGGAATACAACTCATCACAAGTGAGATTGCCACAACACATAACTGTGCAGGTATCACATGCACCACAGGGGTCATACAGAGGTTATATGGGCAAAGGGTATGTGGAGGTGTCTGACATTGGACAGCATGCTTCGGTATGCCAGTGGTGGTTGTAGTGAGTGTGAATGTGATCATACAACACACACACACACACACACACACACACACACACACACACACACACACACACACACACACACAAACACACACACAGTGCCAGTACTGACATGCATGGGTGCATTGCTTCACGGGTGTGTAGTGGTCGAGTGTGCCAGACAGCTATACAAGGCTAGGTGATGGGTATACCTTGGCATGAGCCCACATGACAATGGTCTGCATTGTGGCTCAGGGGTGTAGTTTTTGGATTTGCCCACACAGGTGGGTATTTATGGATTTGCCCACACAGGTGTGTATTGTATTCACCATTCAGTCACCTGGGTGACTATTGTGTGTGGCCAATGCTGTGCATTGCTTGCCATGCATGTGTTCCTTAGTCCATGACATGGACGGCGTCTGTGATGTGCACACCTCCCACATGCATATACAGTGACATGTGGAACTGTACCTGGGGTGTCCGGCCCATGTTGTGTACACAAATTATCATCAGCTGTGCCAGTCCTGGCCTCATGCGGCGGGAACTGGTAATGGGCAGCAGGTTTACCCTACACCTATATTGATAGCATGATACTGGCATTCCTTGGTGTCAGTGGCATCTGTCCATACAGGGCATGTTTTCAGGCATGGTATGTCCCTTGTGGGTCACATTTGATGGCACCACAGGTGTTGCAGGTGTCCAGTGGGGAGCATGGGGAAGGTGCACTGTCAGCATGTACGTGCCTGTTGGACAGATGGACAGGGTGCCATGCCCTCTGTAGCCCACTGCAATCACACCATAGTCACTATCAGTGGGCAATATGCAGGGTACTACCAACATAACGGCTGTTGCCTTGGCAAGTGTGTGTGTGTATGAGGCATAGGTTGAGAGTGTTCACTGGGTAATATTATGATTGCTAACTTTGTTTGCCTGGCCTTGATGTCACATGTATGGGTATGGATTTGCAGCCCAGCCTCTCGGCTATTTCACATCTGTTATCTCTGTATAGTGGACATTGTGATACATACTAGGGCCACCATATAAGAAATTAGCAAAACCCACTCCACATTGAGCCCAGTTGTTACACACCCACAACCACCTCCACACAGGTTACAAGTTACAAACACAGACACACACACACACACACACACACACACACACACACACACACACACACACACACACACACACACACACACACACACACAAACACACACACCTGTCATGTCTGGGATTAGAACTCCTACCTAACTAGTTTATTACACTACAGCACTACACAGTTATAGGACGCGTCACAGAGATTACTGGAGTTTTCCTTCCCCAAAGGTGTATTTCACATTGGATGACATCAGCACGATTGCCAAAGTAGGGCATTTGAATTATAGTGAGTGAGGCTAGGCGAAAATACATTGCTCCCTACACAGACATTGAAACACACACAAAACGTCCACAACCAACATGTGTGGGAATAGAACCCCTACCAGAGTTCTATATCACACTACAGTATGAAGCTGTTATAGGCTGCACCACGGGGATTCCTGGAGTATTTCTTCCCCAAAGGTGTATTTCACAATGAATGACATCAGCAGGATTGCCAAAGTGGGGCATTTGAATTGTAGTGAGTGTGGCTAGGCTAAAATGCATTGCTCCCTACACAGGCATTGAAACACACACAAAACATCCACAACTGATGTGTGGGAGGAGAACCCCTACCAGAGTTCTATATCACACCACAGCATAAAGCTGTCATAGAGCACACCACGGGGATTATTGGAGTACTTCTTCGCCCAAAGGTGTATTTCACAATGAAAGACATCAGCAGGATTGCCAAAGTAGGGCATTTGAATTGTAATGAGTGCAGCTAGGCTAAAATGTATTGCTCCCTACACAGACATTGAAACACACACAAAACATCCACAACTGACATGTGTGGTAATAGAACCCCTACCAGAGTCCTATATCACACTACAGCATGAAGCTGTTATAGGACACACCACAGGGATTACTGAAGTATTCCTTCTCCAAAGCTGTATTTCACAATGAATGATATCAGCAGGATTGCCAAAGTAGGGCACTTGAACTGTAGTGAGTGTGGCTAGGCTAAAATGCATTGCTCCCTACACCAATACTGAAACACATACAAAACATCCACAACCGACATGTGTGGGAATAGAACCCCTACCAGAGTTCTATATCACACTACAGCATGAAGCAGTTATAGGACCACACCACAGGAATTATTGTAGTACTCCTGCCCCAAAGGTGTATTTCACAATGGATGACATCAGCAGGATTTCCAAAGTAGGGCATTTGAATTGTAGTGAGTGTGGCTAGGCTAAAATGCATTGCTCCCTACACTGACATTGAAACACACACACACACACACACACACACACACACACACACACACACACACACACACACACACACACACACACACACACCATGTCTGGGATTAGAACTCCTACCTAACTAGTTAATCACGCTACAGCTGTACGCAGTTATAGGACACACCATAGGGATTACTGGGCTACACAAAAAGAAAATGCTGCAAAAACCAAACACACCAACGAAAGCAGCCACACCAGTCCAGTAACCACCAGGGCAAATGAGCTCACGATAAGGCATAAGCACAAAGCACAAGAAATTTATTATTAACGTGCAAACAAATTCAGCAGCAAGCACTACACACGTTTTCGTCGCCAGAAATGACTTCATCAGATAAAACACATCCCAAATCACATTGTTTAAATACCCACCCTAAATGATATTAATCAATCAATTAATTACATCATCACAAATAATTAAGACTTAAAAACTTTTTAAAAAGATTTTCAATAAAATGCTTATAAAATAAACATAATATATTAACCAACATCCACCATAAATTACCACAAAACAAACTTGAATGAGTGGATATACACATAGGAAATATATACTAAGCTTTATTAAATATGTTGTGCTTTAATCTTAAGATAGGGCACTATAGAAATGGATTCGTTTAGCCCGGGGGTTTTATTAGCCTCCAACAGGATCTGCCAATACGTTTCCCTATGGGCTAACCTTGCCTCCCAGGGACCACCCCTGATGTCCTTAAGGACAACCTCAATTGCAAAAAACAAAAATTTTGCACCTTCACATGTAGTGGTATGCTTATATAACGCATTGGTGTTCTTACATTTGGCAATGTCATAAATATGTTCATAAATGCGTCTTTTAAATTGTCTTTCAGTTTTGCCGACGTAAAACGCCGGGCAATTTTGACATATTGCCAAATATACTAGTCCACCAGACATGCAGTTATAGTAACCCCTTGCCTTTATGTCCCTACATCTACTCTTCAAGTATACATGACTACCTTGCATAACATGCTTACAGGAAGAACAATGCCCACACTTAAATGTACCTGTATTAGTTCTTGAATTTTGCAAAGGAATCTCTTGTTGTTCCAAGGTTCTTTTCATGTTTTTTCCACTCCTGAATACAGTTTTAATCTCTCTATCTTTAAAAATATCCAGGTCGGTCAGGTCCTGAAACATATCCCACTCTTTTTCAACAATATTTCTAATATGGGTAGCATTCCCACTAAACTCAGTAATAAAGGTAAAACTACCAACATACTGGTCTACCTTGTCCCCGGTGGGACCATGTTCATTACCGAGAAACTTTTTTCCTAAAATGGGGCCAAACCTAGATGTCCGAGCTGTAGTAACCTCTTCTTGTACAGCATTTATCAATTGTGCAGGATAACCCCTTTCCAAAAATAGAGATTTTAGAATGTCACATTCCTTGCAATAATCCTGATCCAGGGAGGTCATTCGGGAAATACGGACATATTGCCCCTTAAGAATCCCCCTTTTTTGGAAATGTGGGTGGGAACTCTGATAGTGTAAATACCCATTGGAGAATGTGGGTTTTCGATAAATACAAGATTTTACCCCTTCCCCTTCCTTGGTAAGTGTCACGTCCAGGTAACTGACACTATCATAGGATATTTGATGAGTAAACTTTAGAAAATTGGTAGTCGTATGTATATACTCAATAAACTTCCCAATTTCCCCCACCGGACCCTTCCAAAAAATACAAATATCATCAAGGAATCTGCAATAATAATTCCAATAAATGGAAAAGGGGCTGTTCATAATATATTTCTTTTCCCATATATACATTATAATATCCGCATAGGTAGGTGCACAATTCGCCCCCATAGATACACCTGTCACCTGGTGAAAGTACTCACCAGAAAAGAAAACAAAATTGTTCTTTAAGACAAGGCCAAGTAACTCAGTGATAGCATGCACATCATTGTTACTAATTTGGGGGCATTCCCACAAGGCTTCTTCCAACCACTCAAGACCCAATTCAGTAGGAATAATGGAAAAAAGATCAACAACATCAATGGTTAAAAATACCATATTCTGTTCAAATAGATGGGGGGAAATACTACGCAAAAAGGCCCAAGAGTCCTTAAGAATATATTCCTGCCTACCCCATAACTCTTTCAATCTCCAATCCACATATTTGGATATATTATGGGTCTTAGAACCTTGTGCTGCTACGATGGGTCTTAATTACTGGGCTACACCTTTCTGAAAGGTGTATTTCACAGTGTATGACATCAGCAGCCTGTATTTCAAAGTGTATGACATCAGCAGCCTTGACAAAGTAGGGCATTTGGATTGTAATGAGTGTGACTAGCCTAAAAAGCATTGCTTCCTACACAGATGGTGATACATACACACACACACTTGTCATGTCTGGGATTAAAATGGCTACCTAACTAGTCTATTACACTACAGCAGTACACAGGTATAGGATGTACCACAGAAATTACTGGGATGCAGCTTTCCAAAAGGCATATTTCACAGTGTATGACATCAGCAGCCTTGACAAAGTAGGGCATTTGAATTGTAGTGAGTGTGACTAGCCTAAAATGCATTGCTCTCTACACAGATGGTGACCCCCACACACACACACACACTGTTGTAATGTCTGGGATTAGAATTCCTACCTAACTAGTTTATCACACTACAGCAGTACGCAGTTATAGGAAGCGCCACAGAAATTACTGACCTACACCTTTCACAAGGGTGTATTTCAAAGTGGGTGACCTCAGCAGGCTTGTCATAGTACGGCTATGGGGAGAGCAGTGTGTGTGCATGGAACATAACCCATTCATCTAGAGGTTGACACACCACATGCGGGCACATGCAGGGTTATATTCCACAGGTACATCTATACAACTGCTAGATGACTACTTCCTTGTACAGTCATGTTGCACAGCTAGCACTTGCACCATTTAGTCCATCATGCTGACAGATACCAGTGGCTAAGGTCTACAGTGAGGTACATCTGAACCTCATGTGGTTGTAGCCATTTGGCTGTGTGCTGGGTGGAACAGGCCTCATAATGGCTGGCCCCTTGTGACAGTCACTCTCTTCCACACATCTGTGTATGTCTATTTTTGGCTTATTACAGTGTGTTGTCCTTGGATATATGCCTGTATTCCTATCCAGTGTATGTGCAAAGCATGAGTGCTGCATACTGAGGATTATTTGCACTAACATCTGCAAATGCCAGATACGTCTAGTCCACTGTTTGCAGATATGGCCTTCATTTGTTTAAGTGTGTGAGCATGCCCAGTATGACCTTTCCGTATGTTGTTGGCTGACATTGCCTTCATTTCTCTAAGTGTGTGAGCATGCTCAGTATGCCCTTCTATATTGAATGTATGGATCGATTCCTGGTAGTTTGTACTGCAGTACAGACCTTTGTGTTGTACACCTACAGGTAGCGTACTTTTTCTGCAGGGTATCTGTCAATCATTTGGCAAAATGGGGACAAACTCTGCAGGGGATAGTGTGTACTGTAGGTGATTGTGTCTTTGCTGCTTCAGCTGCATGGTACTGTTAGGTGGACATTCTTGCTCACAGTGATGACTTGGGGGACAAGGGTGACTACAGCTGTGTCCGGTATTGTAGGCAGACACCTATGTATTCATGGTAAGTCATGCTATTCTGGAGGGGGAGCTACAGACACTTGGTGCTGGGTTTGTGTTTCCAGTTCAGCACCTTGGTACAGTGCTGGCAGAGGATTCCATACTTGTCCGCCCATCAGCATGGCAGTATGGCCTTATCTTGCTGTGGCAATGCCTCACAGCTGTACAGATTTACACATGTTAGCCAGAGGCAGGGGCCATGGCTCAGAACATTTACCCTATTGTGGTGTACGAGCAGGTGTGTAGCCACCCATTTATGTGTTTGCAGCCAGGGATAGTGTGCACACAGCTTGGTGTCGGACCCTGCACAGTCCATGCTGCCCATGCTCCCACACCCCCCTCTGTTATTCTAACCTCTTCCATACATTATGCATACATTCTCTGATATTTTCCCTAAGGGTATCACCACATTACAGGTGTATGTTAGTGTTGGTTCACAGTTCATGCAATGGGACATGGTGGACATGTTACCGTGATTTGTCCACATGGCCTTGCATATGGTTTACATGTAGTGTGTTATGTTGTTATCTGGGTGTCCATGACATAACATGCATTGGCAGTATATGTGAGACACGGGCCTTTGGCAGGTGCCTGAGGGGCATTAGGTGTTGATGCAAGCCAGATGTGGCAGGCCATTGCATTCTGTCAGTCCTACAGTCCCAGCCACCATACAATATATTCCCCTGGGGTGACAGGGTATATGTGATAGCTGTTCATGCCAATACCTTCTATCAGTCTTGATCAAGTGGTGTGGATGCTGGCAGGGTGCTACCTACAGCTAGAGACACACCTGCATGGGACACCTGCACTGCATGCTGCAGTCTTCTGCTATTGCCATATACAAATGTGGTCATACTGTACCCTTTCCTCACAGCAGGGATATGACCAGAGAGGTGCCTGTGGGTGGTGTTTGTGTGAGCTGGGTGCATGTGCGCTATGGACACTACTTGCATCTGACACACAGATATGCATGGGGCATTACAGTTATGCTGGCATGTGTAGGTACATCAGCTGATTCCCAATACATCAGTCCTACCTCCTTTGTGATCTGCAGGTGTTCAGGCAGACATCACCAGTATCCTCTACTACAGGTCCTGTTATTGTGATGCATACCTATATGTACAAATCCAAGGGTGTCACCATTTCACAGTGACACAATATATACTGTATGTCTGGGGTACTTTCCCTGTGTACTGCTTGTATATCTAGCCCAACAGCCATGCCATGTCAGTATTTTAGATGGTGACACATATTACCACTGTACATTTACAATGGCTTACTGCTAGCATGTGTTATACTGGAGGGGATTGTCTTTGGCACTGCAGTCGTGAGGGCTTGTCCCTGTTATCAGCAGTACTGGGCAATGGCCACCAGGTCTTACCTCAACATGCATACATACTGACCACTCTCACACATTATGAAATACACACCATCCTAACACACACAGACCTGCATATTGTGCAACTGCTACAACTATCCTGCTACCTTGGCCACATCTGACCATCTGTGCTCAACTCGTATTATACCTACTCATACATGTTACTACATTTCTACACAGGATTGGGGGGGGGGGGCACACCTGAGTGTCACTACATTTCTACACTGGATTGGGGGAAGGGGCAGACCTGTCTGTTTCCACATGTCTACATAGGTGTGTGTGTGTGTGTGTGGGGGGGGGGGGGCACTCCTAACTTTTACTACATTTCTACATAGGATTGTGAGGGGACACACCTGACTGTTTTTACATGTCTACACAGGATTTATGGGGGCACACTTGACTGTTACTACATTAATACACACGATTGGGGGGCACACCTGACTGTTTATACATGTCTACATGGGAGTGGGGGGTTACACCTGACTGTTACTACATTTCTACATAGGGTTGTGGGGGGACATACCTGACTATTTTTACATTTCTACACAGGATTTGGGGGGGCACACCTGACTGTTACTGCATTTCTACACAGGAGTGGTGGGCACACCTGACTGTTTCTACATATCTACACATGATTGCAGGGGCACACCTTACTGTTTCTACATATCTACATAGGATGGGGGGGCACACCTGGCACATGCACACATTTGCTTTGACTGTACTGGTATGTCAGGTACTCCATTTCATTCTGTATTCTAACATGTCATACTGACTAGAGGCATATCTGTGTACTACAGGTCTTAGCTTTGGTTGTCCTACATATTAGTGTCTGACTTCCTACCCTTCAAAAGTAACATCCCACTGCCTGACCTGCTGTAGTCTGTCTGTGCAGGCCTGGGGGGGGGGGTAACCATAGGCATCATTCAGAGGCCATAGCACAGGCTCTGTTTGGGTTTGTCTACACCTGTCCTGCTGGCTGAGACTGTTGTTGGGTATGTGACTGGCATGTGTGAGTCTTATGGGCACACATGCTGCCCAGCACATCTCCTGCAGTGGGTTTTGTCACCCTGTGTAGTACTGTCTACTATGGTGACTCCAGTATGTGTTACAGATGTCATGGTGCCACTAATGGTGGATTATCTACTGCCATAACATTCAGCCATCAAATTCCCTTCCATGCTCACATCCATACCATAGATACAGGTAATGACACATTCTACTCAATTTGGCAATTGGTAGGTTGATTGACTTACCTTGTGGGTGTGCCAGGATTGAGGATGGTGCTGGACAGCTGCCTATGTCTGATGCATATAGTATACTCCCTATACAAGGTTGAGAACAGGTGGTGTCATGTTTGGCATCCCTTTTACTGTATGTGTGAGTCAGAGAGAGGTGTCATTCCCTGGGTCCCTACTGTGTCAGTGTATGTGCTATGCATTGTGTCTTTGCCATGGCCTGGGCATACTGGGCATGCCTCCATCTGCCTACTGGGGGAGGCTCAGGTTGTTCCTGCTCTGAGTCACTCTGTGCCTGTGCAGGCCTTGGCAATGGTGGGGGGCTGTGTGGGCCTGCCCCGTGCTGTTCCTGCTGCAGCTGTTTCCACAGGATCATATTGTGTAGCATGGCACATACCATAACAATTTGGGTACTGCAAGGCTCCACTGGATGTGTCCAGACAACGGAACTGTGACTTGAGCATCCCAAACACATGCTCTATTGTAAGTCTGGTCTGTGCGTGTGCCTCATTATGGCATTCTTGTTCAGGCGTGTGTGCATTTCTGATGGGTGTCATCAGCCACAGCTCCAGTGTGTAACCAGCATCCCCCACTAGGTGACCATAGGGGATGCCCCCATTGGCAAATCTCTCGTACAGCTGTGTCAGATGCCAAATATGGGAATTGTGACAGCTTCCAGGGCAGCCAGCACACGCATTTGTTATACTGCCCTGGGCATCGCACACGACCTGGCAGTTGATGGAGAGGATGCCCCTGTGGTTGATGTACCTACCTTGATCACCAGTTGGTGCTTTGATGCATATGTGCATGCAGTCTATAGCACCCACTACCTCAGGATATTCTGCTATTTGGTGGAAGGGACGCATATTGCTGGCCAACACTTCACCGGTGTTGAGGAAATATATGTGCTCACTGCCATGTGCTGACATGGCATCCAGGAACTGGTGGAATACTCTGGATGCTGATACCTGTGAGATCCCCATGATATCCCCAGTTGAGCTTTGGGAGGTACCTGTGGCTAGTATTCCTACGCCTACACATACCTTGGTATCCACTGAGATGGGTTCCCCCTCGGTCAGTTTGGTGTGTCAGGCATGGCCTGCACAGCTCAACAATTTGCTGTAGGAGGTCCAAGTTCGCCCTATAGCTCTCCACTATCTCCAGCTCCTGTAGCCCCTGGTAAGTTACCCTGGGTCTGTACACTCTTCTCCGTCTCCTCACTGTGGGTTGATCGGCAGCATTCACATCCTCACCACCATCAGCCTCTTGCACATGTTGTTCTATTTTGCCTGCTGCAGCCCCTCTCATTTTGTAGTTTTGTTTGTTAAAAGTTCCCCGCTTGTATACACCGGTGGTGTAGGGTGTGGGAAAAAACAGAGGGGAAGGTGTTTGCATAGTTTATAGTAGTGTTCTGGGCTGGGTGGTCTGCGGCCTGTGCAATTGGCTGATTCTGATACATTTCACCTGCCAGCTATGTTAGTTCTCCTTGATTACCTTCCTACTGCTGTTTTCCCTTCCCATTGCCTTCCTGTTTAAGCCCGGGGCTGCGCCGCACAGAGTACTCAGATGTGCACAGTGCTGCTATTTCCTGATTTTACTTTTTTTTTTCTTCTTTTAAAAGCTGGTGCACGGTGCACACACCCACTTAGGCAATGTAAAGAGTGCTAGGCAGATTCAGACACACCCCCTAGCTTAGCTGTGCTAAGCTAGGAGCAAACCCAACCTACAGGGCTCCAATCTGCTTACAGTATGCCTGACACCCCCCCTATGATGTCACCCAACTCCTAGGCTTGCACCAAGCTATTCCTACTCTTACACTGTTGGGATATGACTAGCATGCTAGGGAAAACTGGGATTCACTATTATTCCCCTCATTTGCATAGGATTGCCTGCTAATGCATAGTTATATGTCTCACACTGAGCCCCCCCCCCCCCTAGCAACCACTACTCACTGGCCATGTTGTCTTCTGCCTGCCACTGACTTTCATGGCAGAATAGTGATTTTAGTTAGAATGCTTATTTTAGGTTTATTTTATTATCCCCCCCCCCCCCGATCCCATTTGCACATCGCTGCCCTGCACTTAAACAGCCGAGATCGGCAAAAAAAAAAAATAAAAGTATTTTTTTAAATTGTTTTGACTGTTTGCAATGCCAATGGCCTTATACTTGGCCATTGGCATGCTTCCTGACTGATATGCAGACTTTATTTGAAACTGTCACAGCTCCATTTTGGATTTTGCAGAAATGTACTCGGTTACTAACCGAGTACATTTTTGCATGTTGCACTAGTCCTGCACGGCTGGTTTCAGGCTTCCTGGATCACAAATTCACCTCATTTGCATGGCTTTCTCCTGCAAATGGGGTGATTTGCACACAGGGGCTTAGTCCATGCAGGACTAGTGCAGGAGCACTCGTGCACACCCCTGCAGGCTGTTCCTGGATCGCATGGCAGACATATTGCTTGCTAGAGCTCCTGCACTAATCCTGCACGCTGTGCAAGACATGTAGAATCCGGGGGCTAGTGTCAAACCCTCTTAGTATTTTGACCCATCTAGGGCCTTAATCTTTTCCAACGCAAACTGCATCTTATTAAGCAATAGTTTCTCAAACTTCAGTGCTCATGATGATGCCACTTAGAGAGACCTCTGTAAAAGACAGTCCATAAGTTACAGCAGCCCACCCAAATACATGTCTGAACAATATGGATATGCAATTTCCAAATGTCTCTGTAGCCAGTTTGGTAGATATGAGCATTCTGAGACAATGTAGCAATTGTCCCATGTGCAGAAACAACCATTAAATCCTTAAAGAAACAAACCCATTATGCGAGAGATGTACATACACAATTTCACATGATGCAAATATATCACAAACAAATAAGGTTATCAAGAACACACACTGCATCCGCTACACTAATGTCTACCACACACATGAACCAACTTATGTTAAGATACTAAAAGGAATCTTTCCAAACCTCAAAGACCTCTTAAGTCTATAAATGGAAACTCCTACCATCAACAATCTCTAAAGCACTTACCAAAGGTAACACCAAATACCACATATACGCCTACACCCAATGGAGCCCAAAAAGCAAAGCCCATAAAGCAAGCAAGCACATTACCCAAGACTCTTGCCATACGAGACTCCATTGTATGACACACAGATGTCCCACCCACCAGACTGAACAAGGAGAAGACAACGGTTAGCTGTTTATCAGGAGCCTGGACCTGCCAGGTTACACCACAGGCACTCAAGTCATTACACCACAGGCACTGTTATGACTCGGTCATAGTCCATGTGGGTGTTAATGAAGTGAGATGCACCTCATTGGAGTGTCTGAAGATATTATTGATCTCCCTGAGTATATGTCTTAGGAAAGTATGTGCCTTGTATTTTGCATCATTCTACCTTCACCAAGAATGATGCCACAGTGTGAACATAAGATAATTGACTTCAGTAATTGGTTTGGTTTCTGGTGTCTTTCCAGTGGGATTGAGTATTTGTCAGCATGGGAGAACATGGTTAACAGACAATGTTGCATTGCAAAGGATGGTCTGCATCTATTCCCCCTAGGCTTCCAAATATTGGCTAAAACATTATCCACCCCTTAGAGCCTTTTTTAAGCAATGCCACATTGATAAACCAGAAAAAACATGAAATAAAACTCCAAGAAACCTAAAGGTGTTACGGTTCAATGCCAGGAGCCTAAACAAGAAACTCCACACCACACAAGCTTTCCTCACTCTGGAGAATATAGATATCTATGCCATTACTGAGACATTGTTTAAATCAACAGGGAGTACTCCAGCAGTGCAAAGCTTCAGTGCCTCCCATATATTTAGACCATTAGCTGCACAGACAAGACAAAAGGTAGAGGAGTCTTGATCTACATTAGCAATGAGTATAACTCTAGGTTGGTTAAATAGGAAAACACCCTAGTTTATCCATGTGTAAATTACCACAGACAAAGTCCCATACCATATCTTAGCAAGCTATAGGTCACCCTCTCTGTCCCAAGAATCCCATAGCTCATACCTACTGGAGGCAATCACCATTAAACCAAATACCTTATTCATGGGAGACTTTAACCCTTATATAGACTGGGAAACATGCACTGCCTCAAATTCACAGGCACAATGATTTCTGAGCTTTAGTAACACAAACAGCCTTTACCAGTTAGTGCACATACGCACCAGAGTTTCAAACATACTGAATCTGGTACTCTTCAAAATGAGATAGTGCTGCACACACACACCCTCCCATTGTCATGTCCTCACAAAGCTGTCTCCTTTGAAATAAAAATCAACTTGATGACCCTGTAACAGTTGGGAACTTTTACTAAGCAAACAATTTTATTAAGTGATAGTTTGTCAAAATTCAGTGCCATTCTAACCCTGAGTTCACAACAACCTATGCAAAATTCTTCACAGAGACCCTGTTCAGCCATGTAAATGACTATATAGAGGCTGCTGTACCTACTAGAAGTAAGGCTAAAATAAACTCTAAAAGCAAACCACACTGGTGGAATCCTAACCATAATAGGGCATATAACAAAAGGAAAAAGTCATCATGGCTAAAATCAAGAAAAGCAACTCCCATAATGATAAGAGCTTTCTAATTAAACTAAACAGGAAACTAAGAGAACCAATTAACTCCAACAGTACCAATTACAAGGTCAAAAATAGCCTCATAGGCTAAAAACAACCACAAGGCCCTCTACAACTTTGTCCATAACCTTAAGAGCAGCACACAGTAGTGTGCCGAACTGGTGGGCAGTGGTACCACCTTCACTGTGTAGAGCAATATAGTGAATCTGCTGGATGACAAATTTAGCTCAGACTTTACCCCCAACTTCTGTTCTGCCTCCTCCCATAAAATACCTGCTGGCATAACCCCATCACCACCACAACTATTAGCAGGGAGTACATCCTGGTGTTGCCCGATAAAGCCAAAAACACAGACTTACTGGGGTCTGACAATATTCTGGTTTGCCTCCTAAATAGCTTGAAACATGGCCTATTAAAACCACTTTAGTCACTTTTCAAATATGGCCTCAAAACAGGCTTTGTACCATGAGAATGGAGGACTGCAACGGTTATCCCACTTCACAAGGGTGAACCATCAACTGACCTCAGAAACTACAGACCCATTAGTCTGACTAGTCTAATATTTAAAGCCATGGAATTAATTATCATGGAAATGATCAACAAAGACATAGGCAACCTTCAGACATTGGACCCAGTCCAGTTTGACTTTGTCAAAGGATGGTCATGCCTACTAAACTGGACTTATATGAGGGGAAGATGGCACATACAGCCTACCTGGGCCAGGCTAAGGCATTTGATACAATACCCCACTCAGGTTTAGTTGACAAACTCACTAAAGTGGGCATATACCCCTGTATAACTAACTGGATTGCCAGGTGGCTCGCAAACAGGATCCAGAATGTCAATACTGGTGTGACCACCTCCACTAAGATACCAGTCATCAGCCGGGTACCTCAGGGCCCCATGTTGGGACCGCTCCTACTTGGCATCTACTTCTTGGAGGTAAAGACTAATGTCAAGGGTCTTTGGCTGACCAAGTTCTCACATGGCTGCAAACTGGGAACTGTCATAGATTCCTTCTACGACACACAGCTGCAAAATGAACAGCAGCAAAACCACTACGTCCAAGGATTTAAATTTTGCTTGCAATATAAATAGGATATGTTGGCAAGACAGATATATGTCTCAGATGATCCCCATGCTCTGAGATAGGCTCCATATTCATGTGAAATGGAGCCCACCCCTAACCTTATTTAAGCATGAGTTTGACCAATGGATGTGAAATCAGAAATTCACTCAGGGTTTGGCCCCCATGTCTCTGATAGACAGAGGCAGAAAGTAACTATGCCAAATTAACATACCCCTTGTATAACCTTTAAAAACTTCCTAACAAAAATACCCTCTCCTAATAAATCCCCATGATACATAGGGACATATTTGGCTTAGGTTGTGAGGCCAGGCTTATAAAGGCCCTGCTGGTCGTTAGCCTAGTATATACTTATGAACCTATGAACTTCCCCTCTAGCTATACTTTTGAATTCAAAATTTGGACTGAAGGAGTGGTAGTCATTAAATCCCTACACTGTGGGGATACTATCTCTATTCTGAACCCATGTTTCCGTAACTATGCCTATATCTTACATGGTTAGGAATGCTTTTAATGAATGCAACTTTTTGTTAAGTCTTCTAGCACTGGGCAGTGCCACATTAGTATTGTTTTAATTTTAACTGGATATGTAGGTTATTTGAGGAGACTGACTTTGTCCAAAAATGCCTGGGGGGGGGGATCTTGGACAATATGTGGGAGTCATGAGAATAGAGATGGATGTGACCTCTAGCAATGTAGCTGGGGTTGTCAATCATCTCCTCCCAGGCTAATATATATATATATATATATATATATATATATATATATATATATATATATATATATATGTGTGTGTGTGTATATATTGGATCCCCTTATCCCCCAGTAGCTGAGTCAATAAAAAGTCAATTATCTTTTGTTGGTATTGAGGCATCATTCTTTGGCAATAATGGGATACTGCTGAATACTAGTTTCACACCTAATTCAGATGCCATCATGTCCCCCTTCACATGATACAAGAAGGTGCATGTGAAGTCATTCACTGCCACATGCACAATAATTAGGTCACATGAAGACACTTGAAGATTCTAATGCATTGTGGATCTTGACACCTGAAAGACAACGAACTACCACCTTGTCCTTGTTCAAGACTAGTACTGGGTGGAGCATCTGTGTGTCTAACTACTGAGTCACCTGTGACCAGGATGTTTCCAGATATGAAAAAATGGTCCTACTAGCCTTTAAGGGTTTTTCCATGCTGGTTGGCTGACCCCATTTTGAAGTTGTGTTTACTGTAGTGTCACAGCATGCTGTGTGTTGGTTTAGACATGTTAGTGCTGGGTAGCACGCAGCAGGTAGATCTGAGGGTTTAAGCTGATGCCTAAATTTAGTTCTAGGAGGTTAGGTTAGAGATTGTTTAACTGCATCAGCATAAGACATGTTTCTGTTTACAGTATGTGAATGTTGCGTAGGTGTGGGTGTGGGTAACACATTATTAAACTCATGGCTTGCTACTTGTTTAGAGAGGGATGGCTCCAGCTTAGTTAGGTACTTACACCTCTCTCAGACAGAGTCCTTTGGGTTAAGGAGGAGTTTGTTTTTAGCAAGCATGTGGCAGTCTTACACTGCCTTAGGATACTGTGTGCTAGAAGACTGGCAATAGAAATACAATTTCATTGTGCAGGTTTACAGCTGCTTGTGTAGTTATGAATTACATGAAGGTAATTTGTATTGAAATTGTGTGAACTCAGCTGTTGACTTCTGCACTGGAAGGCAGTGAACTGTGAGCAAGGGAGTGCAATCCCCTGGGAACCAGTGATTATAACTCTGCTATGCAGCTTGTCACTGTAAAGTTTATTTTGATGTAGTAGGTTTATTACCCAAGAAACCAGTGCTCATTTACCATATGCTTTTAAGGCCAGTTGTCCATTACATATTAAATCTATACTCAGCTCTGCAAACTGAAAGACTGGAGCCCATGACTGTCGCATAAGATACAATGTTATTGATAAAACACCTCATGCATACAATTTACTGCCAGCATGACCTCACTATCTCCCTTGATAGCAATGTGATCCGCAGAAATAACTGCTTCATTACAGGCTGGAGTCCTACAGCTTTCCACTGAAACACATCAAAGAACATGGGAAAAAAATCATTGTTAAAGGGAAAAAAATACAGTTTCAAGGAACCTGATTCTAAATACCAAATTGCCATAATCCCAAAAATCAAAATACTGAGACCAGAATGCTGTAGTTTCAAAATAATGAAACCTTAAAATACTGAAGCCCAAAATACTGAATTCAAATGCGCAAACCTAATATACAACTCCCTACACCAAAGCAGTTCTATAGAAAAACAACACCGTATACTTCCAAAAACAATGATGAACTCTTCGTAAAAATTAAATAACTACTAACTTACCTTCCTTCTACGAACCAGACTACCAAAAATCCACCTAACTGCAGGGCCACACCCCCCACACACCCCAAAGTATATATACCAACTCCAGGATCACACTACAGTGGTGAAAAGGGCATATACCTTTTTCTTACCTTATAGTACTATACTATACACACTTCCACTCCTGCTGGGAGTGTACAAAACGTCTGCCATATTTATTCACATACATCCTATACAAATTTAAAAAGATATACCTCATTTACAAACACAAAGTAAGTACAACTTACGTTATTATTGTATTCCACAAATCATTACTTTAACTTTCAGTCTTATAACACTTGGAATTCTAAACTTTCAGTATTTTGAGCATTGATATAGTCAGCTTTCAGTATTTTGAACTTTCGGCACTCTGGACTCAGAATTTTGATTTTCGGAATTATCCATTTCAAGGTATTGATTAGAACCCAGGAACTTTATTTCACAGATGCCTAACCTGTTAAGAATAGTCTAAAGAAACTCATTTTAGAGAGAATGTCAGAATTCCCTGCACAACATTTCACTGAAAAGAATGCATATTTTATTGACCTTTGCACCAAAGAGAACATTTTCTAGTAATTATTGATGTCTATGTCAGACTCCCAGAGGGTGAACCAATAGCCCCCACATCTGCTACTGTTTCCTGTCATTGATACGATTTTTCGTTATCTAATATACCAAGTGCATTCAGAATGGATTGTGAATCTGTTTTCATGGACAACACTTTTCAAAGTATTCATAATGATTGACTACAACTAAAATTTCACTTCTAAATATTACAAAGAGAATATGAAGTTAATACAATGGGAGTACAGAAGCTTGCATCACAAAATACTACACATAAAATAAAAATATTTTGTTTGCATGCTGAACCAATAGTGCAGAGGCCGGTTATCTGTTTACCTCGCATGCTAGTTCAGGAGTAAACTTAGGCAGCTGGTAAGGTTGGCTAGGGAGAAAGGATGAAGCACCCAATGGTCAGCTTTCCTATTTCACAAGGAGGGTTTGGGGGAACGAGTTCATGGACAACCTCTAGTAGAATTCAGTAGCCTTGCAGGATATCTCATGGTAACCAAGAGAGTAGCAATGACATCTTAATATTGTTGCAGTAACTATTGCTACATCAAGGGTTAATGACCAGCCAATGAGAGAATCATGGCTCCTGACTCCATAAATGCAGCTCCCCTTTGAATTCATTTCTCCCAAGTGTAACACTGACTTACCAGGCAGGCTGTTCCCTGAGTAGTCGTGGGGCTCAGGCAGTGAAAGTTTACATACAGGATAGCTGGGTGCAGCAACAGAGGGATCCAGATTTGGGTCAGAACAGAGACCAAGGGAAACAGCATGTGGCTATACAGAGGTCAAGAGGAGCATAAAAAGCAGCCTTCTACTCCCTTAATATGGGGGATAAGCCCCCATACACCATCATCATCACCCCCCCTTCTTCCCATTTTGTACATACGGTTGGGGTGTTGTGTCAGTTGTTGCCATCTTTCTTTATTCAGTGCCACTCTCTTACCTTCTTCAACACTCATGCTTGACTGTCACAGGTCTTCTCTTGTACAGTCCTTCCAGATTGTCTTCTGTTTTTCTGCACATGTTCCTGCACCACCATAATCTGTTCTCTTTAACCTTTTCTGTAATTGCAGCAACTTTGGCTTCTGCTTTTCTGTCCTCATTTCTTCATCTGTCCCACCACAGTGTGCATCCTACCACCCTTCTAAGGCACTTCATCTCCATCACCTCTGACATTGTCAAATGCTCTGCCTATACTGCCTAGGTTTCTGTACCATACAGTAATACAAGTTGTACCACTGTTTTGTACACCTTGCTCTTCAACTTCTTTGGCATTCTTCTGTCATATACTACGTCGACACTTTGTGCCGGTTGGTTGCAGCCCCTCTGATTTTAGCTTTGACCGCTTCATTCACACTTCCCTTCTCCTCATCCATCCCTCCCAGATAGCTGAAGCTGTTAACCTGTTCCAGTATTTTCCTTTCTATCTCAGTTCTCAGTGTCTTCTGATTTCCCCCATTTGCTGCCTTTACAACTGTCTTATCTGTACTCACTTTCATCCCATGTGCTTTCAGTTTTGCATTCCATTCCATCCCCCTATCTATTACTGAAGTTCTTGTTTAGAGTCTGCCTGTAATGCCACATCATCTGCACACAGCAACTTTGTTGATTGGTCCTCTCCAACCTCTGTGTTAATGTGGTCCATTATCAGTATGAATACCAGTGGACTCAGAGCTGAACCCTGATGCACACTCACTCCCACTGGGCACCCCTCTGTGAGACCAAATACTGTTTGTAATTGAGGCATTGGGTCCTTGTATATAGCTTGCACTAATTCTACCAATGTTTCTTGGACTTTGAACCAGCACATGACTGACCAAATCAGCTTTCTTGGATCCTTATCATATGCTTTCTCCAAGTCTAGGAATGCCCAGTTGGACTCTTCTTCATATCTAGCTTCTTCTCAAGTATTGGTCTCACTGCAAACATTGGGTCAGTTGTGCTACATCTTGATCTGAGTCATTCTTCCATCTTATTTTCTACTACTCTGCATATTTGGTTATCATTCACCCTATCCAGACCTTTCATGCAATGCGACAGGCGTTTAATACCTCTGCACTGCCCACAGTTGTGAATGCCCCCTTTGTTCTTGAACACTGGTACTAGTATGCTTATTCTCCAGTCATCTGGGATATGCCTTTCTCTCCATACTGCTATGAGTACCCTCAGGAGCCATTTCTACTCTACCTCACCCAACATTGTCATCATATCTGCTGCTTTCTTGTCTTAATTTTCCTTAGTGATGATTTTCTTCTGTGGTGGGCTCCTCCTTTTCTCTCACTGTAGGCGGTGTCTAGTGCAGTACAGCTTCTGTGGATTTTTCTTTGGTAAGAAGCTGCTGGAAGTACTCCTTTCATCTGCCTCTGATGCCCTTGGAGTGGTGACCAGGTTGTGGCTGGCATCCCTTATGAAAGGTGTCTGTCTATCTTCTTTATCTTTCTGTCTTTGCCTTGCACCTTAATGCAGTTTCTTTGTGCCACCTACTGAGTCACATTCCAGAATGCTGTAGAGTACTTCTGATGGCGTGTTCTTTACTATTGCAACTCCTTTCTTAACCTCTTTATTAGCCAACTAGTATTTCTTCCTAGCCTGATCCGTCTTTTTTATCTCCCACTTTTTCCAGCATCACAGATGCTCATTTGAGGCACTGCCATTCTTCCTCAACTCCACCTATTTCCTCTTCTTGAGGTACTAGAGCCCTGATTAATTCCTTGGGCTGTTGTGCTTTTTCTCCAGTCTTCAGCCTGGTCAGTGTTGATCTTAGAGCTTACTCTGACCACTGCTTGCAGTTGATTGTAGTAAACAGTGGTTCATGCTGTGAGATGACTGTTTCACTGGGGAAGACTCTGCAATCACCAATTCTACTGTAGTGCCCTTTCCTTACTATGAGAAAGTCTACCTGAGTTACATGTTTGACACTCTTGTATGTGATCTTGTGACTATTTCTTTTTCTGGACCATGTCTTGGCTACTATCAAGCCATTTGCCAGAGAGAAGTCTAGAACAAACTTTCCTTCTTTATTCCTGCTACCCCACCAATGTGGACCAAGGCAATCCTCATATTCTGTTCTGTCTGGTCTAATGCATGCATTCAGGTCACCCCTTGTCAATATCAATTCATGTTGTCCTGTTTTATCTACTAGGTCCTGCAAGTGCTGTCTGAATGCACTCTTTTCCTTACTATCACAACCTTGCTGTGGGGCATAGGCTGAGATTATGAATACTACCCAATCATTATACTGGAGTCTGATTGCCATGAGTCTGTCACTGCCTTCTGAAGGCTCTCTCTTACCAAAACTCCCACACCATTTCTAGCCTGTTCTTCTCCTGAGAAGTAGACTCTGGACCCCAAGTCAATTAGCTTTTTCCTACACTGCCCTTCCATCTTGTCTCCTGGATACATAGGACGCTTAGTGAACTTACATTGAGTTGATTGTTTTAACTTCCAGCTTTTGCTAAACAAAGCTATATCATGTGATCCAGTCTGTGCAACTGGATACCAGATGGCCAATAGCTTATTGACCCAGGGCTGCTGGGCTTCATGGCAGGCACACATGGGCCAATAGAGGCACATACACCTTTCCCACCATTAGCATGGGTCCCTGGTATAGGTTAGATCCTCAACCCACTTATCTCCCACCATCATGCCCATTTGGCGACATTAGTCAACACAAATGATATTTCTTTCACTACTGAGAGGCTAGCCTGCCATGGCATGCAGTCTGTGATCTGTGTTCTCCAATCTCGAAGATACTGCACACCACAGTAGAGAGCCAAAGTGGTTGATATATACAACTTTTCCCTGTACTGGGCACCATCTAGAGTCTGTGCTGCTGCCCACAGCTCCATGGATGAAAATACTCAGCAATTTTTTTTTTTTTGGGGGGGGGGGAGGAGGAAAGCCCGCAGAGACACAAGAAGAACATGTAAACTCCAAATAGATATTGGCCAGAGGTCAGGATTGAAGCTTGTACCTTGTGCTGGGGAGGCAAAGACCTTAACCATTATGCAAATTTCCAATATTTCTCAAATTAGAGAAATGGAAAAATTAAATAAAGAAAAACCAACCTCTTCCCTTTTCTTGAGTCCTGTGACCACAGAAAACCCAGTATACAATATTCAACAAGAAAAAAATTAATATACTGAAACAATGAGGTACATGGATTCATCTTTCAGTACTGCATAAGGTGGAATTTCACTCCTAAGTGCGCTGTCTTTTGGATAAAATATTCAGGGTTCTCTCTGCTTGAGTTAGTGGTAGTTCGGGTAGATGCAATGTATCACACATAACATGATATTTACACAAATGTTACATTTTCACAACAAAAAACAGTTTCATTCATTTTTATCACCCACACATTTTCAAAGAACAAAATCTATGCTATGATCCTAATCAAATCCCAGTCTTTACCCTCCTTAATACTCAGTGCATATATAATACAGGCAGACATGACACTGAATTTATTAACCCTAAACTGCACCATTATGTTTCAAGCTGAACTGAATTAGATATGCCCCGGGATTCATGAAGCTTGCACCAGGCGCAGGCATAGCATATGCGGTATAACGCCAAATATGGCCACCGAGCGATCCAGGTACGATCCAATTCCACGTGCACTACCAGCGTACACCAGATCTGCACAGCTCTCAGCTCATGCATGCTAATCACGCCATGTGCAGTAGTGCAGCATGCAAATGAAGGTACATAGCGATTCATGAAGTGGTGCAGGCATAGCGTACGCATGCAAAAATGTAAACCAAAAAAAACAGTTTACATTTTTCCAAACAGAACATCGGAGCCATGAAAGCAGACCAAACTTACATATTACAAAGTTAACACATGCCAATGGCTAAATATACAGCCAATGGCATAAAAAAACATCCACAACACATAAAAAATAACATTTAATGTCATGGCCACACTAACACAAAATACAACCGCAGGGCATGTGTGCGCAAACTGGAACACAAGGAAAATATATACAGATGTCATAAAATTGCAGTGTAACACAAATCACGATTTCACCATAATAGTCAATGGTATGCATGCTACACCACAACCAAGGTGCAAGGGTTGCTAAGGGTCTGTGACAGGGTTTGGCGCGGTAACTATGAATTAGTAGTCAATGCCATGCAAATGAGGCAAGTAATACTGAATTGCAAACGTCCCATCAGCCTAAGGATGTACCATACGGTGCAGTGGTACAACACCAAGGAGTGGCCTGGAGGTATACATGACATCAGCAGTGGGGTGTGCCACCGTAGTTGTAAGCACATTGGAGCATTGCAAATCCGGGTTGCCCATTGCTAAGCAAAGCCACAGGATAGGGGTGTGGATGTAGCCATAGCTTTGCTTAGCTGAGAGCACACATGGTGACTGAAAGCACATGTGTACATGGATGACAACGTGCTCGAAACCCAGTAAACAGCTGCGCGTGGCGCGCACCACAGCTGAAACAGGAAGGTTAAGGGAAGACAATAAGGAAATGCCACAGTAGGGTAATTGGAGTACAACTGAGTAATTAACACCTATTACCTCACAGTGGGCCATTGATGGTAGCTAAGAAGGCTGCTAGTAGCAACCTGCAGAACAGGATAGGGGAGGTTCCGAATTGCAAAGAAAAGAGAACTGTCACCAAAGAGCAAAGCAAACCTGCAGTAGATCGGCTATAGAACACATTTCACAACACAATCTTGGATTGGGAAAGCACAAAACAAGAAAGCAGGCTGCAGGATGCATGCATGACAATGGGAGGGGAATCGTTATGAAAAGTGAAGGCAAGGGCAAGAGGTGATCCACAGCAGCTAAATGTAATTCAACACCAAAGGCGCCACAATAGCAGTACCTGCGGTAAAACACATAAGTAAGATACCCTGCAGCTCTGATTGTACATACACACCCTATGACATCATCAGTGTCCAAAGCACAATAGTATAAAGTGTGAAGGCACCTCACACACACTCGTGTATTACCAAACACTGCACCATCGGTGTAAACAGACGGGGAACTTTTACAATGTACTTGTTGGGAGCTGCCATAGCTGTGATTCATCACCATGTGTTGGAGACTGAAGGTGGTGTGGAGGATGATGCTGACAACCACCTCAGGCCCCGGAGGAGGAGAAGAGTGTTCAGACCAAGGGTAACCTACCAGGGGCTACATGGTCTGGAGATAGTAGAGCATTACAGGGTGGACAGGGACATCATACAGCAAATTGTTGAGCTGTGCCGGCCACGCCTCAGATCCAGAAACAACAGAGGGGAACCCATCCCAGTGGACACGAAGGTATGTGTAAGCTTGAGAATACTAGCCACAGGTATCTTTCAAAGGCCAACTGGAGATATCATGGGGATCTCACAGGCATCAGCATCTAGGGTACTCTACCAGTTCCTGGATGCCATGTTACCACATGCCAATGAGCATATATACTTCCCCCAAACTCAGGAGGAGTTGGCCAGCAATATGCGTCTCTTACACCATGTGGCAGACTACCCAGAGGTACTGGATACAATAGACTGCATGCACATACATATCAAGTCACCACCCGGTGAGCATGGTAGGCGCTACATAAACCACAAGCGATACCACTCCATCAACTGCCAGGTCGTGTGCAATGCCCATGGCATTATCACTGATGTGTGTGCTGGCAGCCCTGGAAACTACCATTACTCCCACATCTGGCATGCCTCACAGCTGTACCAGGTATTTGTCATGGGGGACATCCCATATGGCCACCTTGTGGGGGATGCTGGCTATGCACTGGAGCCGTGGATGATGACTCCCATCAGAAATGCACACACACCCATGCAAGAATGCCATAATGAGGCACACACACAAACCAGAATTGTCATAGAGCGTGTGTTTGGGATGCTGAAATCACGGATCCATTGCTTGGACATATCTGGTGGAGCCTTGCAGTACTCTCCAGGCACGTGTGCCCACATCTTCATAGTATGTGCCATGCTACATAATATGATCCTGCGGAAACAGCTGCAGCAGGGACATAATGGTGAAGGCCCTCACAGCCCACCACAGTTGCCAAGGGCATCACAGGCACAGAGGAATTCAGACCACGAACACCCTGTGCCAGCCCCAGTAGGCAGACGGAGGCATGCCCAATATGCCCATGCCTTGGCAAAGTGGGAAAGTATAGCACATACACTGACAGTGTAGGCCCCTATGGACTGACACACTTCTCCACCTGCACACACAGTAAAATGGATGGCACACACACACAACCACCTGTAAATTGTCATGTATAGGTGGTCTACTGTGTGAATCCTACATAGGCAGCCCTCAACTATTGCACACACAACAGCTATTGGTACAAGGTAAGTCAACACCTGAACAGTAAATTAAGCTAACAGTATGTGTTGATATTGTATGTATAGGTTCCTAGGTACATCAGTAGGTACATGCCTGATTGTCAGAGGCCATTAATCAGCCTAGCCAAAATGTGTCTGCTGTCACCACCCCATTGATTAACTAACTGTCCCTCTGTGGAGCAGAGCCAAGTGCAAGATCCCTGAGGTGTAAACATTGTTGCCCACCCACTCTGCAAGGATTCCCTGGTGTGTTAATGAGGGGCTCCATATAATGTAATCAGGGATGTAGTTCCAAAGCATGGGGAGTACCCATGACAGGTATCTGTCACCCCAGCATTCTCCAGTTCTGGTTGTGGCAAGGTGTAGCACATTACAGTGTGTTACTCACTGTGACATGGATTTCCATAGCTGGAGCACATCCATTAAGCATCACTTGGACATACCATTAATAGGTACATCCATATGTAAACTAAATGAGTTACACATTTGTTTGCAGTATGGAGGAACAGCCGTAGTACAGTCCACATACTAAACACCATAACACTTGTACATATCCCAGATGCCCCAGTGTAAAGCCACTGACTGTCTTGCGCATGTTCCCGGTTCCACGACCTGTAAGGGTTGTTACATAATTCCGATGTCCCGAATAATGGATGTTGGATGCAGATCATTAGAGCATGTTTAAGCACATGTTAGTGGGTTTATGTGCCGGCAAGTGCCGGTAAGCGTCATTTAAACATGACTATACGGATATGCGCGAAACAGGTCTAAGCTTCTCTGAATATCGTGCAGATCTCAATCAAACCTGGCCAGAACAGCTGAAATCTGCATTATTCACCCTTGTACTAATAGTGCCTGCTCTGAGAGCTAAAATGACCACTGCTAGGAGTAGAACACGCAACCATGTACACAATCACCTACCACTAAGCTACCTGAGATGTACCAATGGCAGGTGTGTATTGTGACAGGTTAAAACACAAAAGGGTGGAGTTCGGGAAATAGTACACACCGCCATGTACCCAATAAAAGGTGTGTTCTCTCTCCCTCTCTCTCTCTCTTTATATATATATATATATATATATATATATATATATATATATAAATATATATATATATATATATATATATATATATATATATATATATATATATATATATATATATATATACATAAAGAGAGAGAGAGAGATAGAAAGGGTGATAGAGAGATATATGTCAATATATACTGATATACATATATATGCAACTATATAGATAGGTTAACAACATGTACACAACCATGGAGATACATATAAATAGGATACTACCAAATACCGAATGCTTTACATACTGACACGTGTAATCACGAGGCTTAAAGACCACAGTACCAGAACACTAGAACCACGAGTACTGTTATCACGATGTTAAGGGAAATTTAGTTATTGCTTCTGGTGCTGCGTTCCAGGTAGGTACTGTGTTTAAGTGTGTTTCTGACTGCTGTAGTGCGTGTAAGTGTGTGTTCTGAGTGCGGTGTGTGTTTCCGTGGACTGTAATGTGTGTGTGTGTGTGTGTGTGTGTGTGTGTGTGTGTGTGTGTGTGTGTGTGTGTGTGTGTGTGTGTGTTTGTTTGCTTCATGTGTCTGTTCGTGCTATCTCGGAGGTAGAATATTACAGTAGGTGTGGTGTGGGAGGCACATGGAGTGTGTATGAGGCATGGCCACCAGCTATATGTAGTGTAGGATGGTTTGTTTGGATGTGATGGGTAGCAATGTGTCTGTGTGTGCGTGTGTGTGTTCTGTGTTTGTGTTAGTTCCAGGAGTTTGACTGTTGCAAGTTTGAGTGTTCGGTATTGTGGGGTTTGGGAGTCTGTGAACAGTAATGTGGTTGTTGGAAGTGTGTGCATTCCTGAATCCGTGGGTATGCCGTATACAGCAGTTGAAGTCTTCAAATATGTGCACAACATGGACCATAGCAATCACAAATTCCACCACAACCGAACGTTATGAACAAAGGATATGGAGACTATATTATAGCAATAACCCATGCCTGGGTGTGGGTAATGCTGGATTTACCCACGGTTGTCTTTGTTTGGCCATTCGGGCTTCGTCCTCGTGAACAAACCACACCAGCCACGGGTAAATTCACCATTACCCACACCCAGGCATGGGTTATTGCTATAATACACTATTACAAATATGTGCTATGGACATGAGCTAAACATAGGGTTACCACCTGTCCCACCTTGCGAGGGGCAGTGCCTCTGTGTGCAGTAATGTCCTGACCAAAATGAGTACAAATACTAATGTCCTACAATCTCCAGACGTTCTGCATGTTCCATAGTTAATGTAATGGTTGCATAAAACAGTAATCTGTATCTAACATACCTACATGTAACAAGAAACAGCATAAGCAAGTAAACCGCTACAAGAATATAAGCTTTTATATAGGCATTTATGTAAAGTTCTATACTTTGTACTGACCGTGGGTAAGTGTCATCCTCTAAAATCCGATGTGTGTCCTGCAAATGTCCCACTATGGCCATTTGAAAAGGTGGCAACCCAAGCCAAAGAGGTTCAGTCACCAACACAACTCCATTGAGTGCAAATATCTGTGTCAGAAATACACGAGACAGCTTTCATGTAGCAACATTTCATTACATACCGATGTATTTCCGAAGGGATTGAAAGACCAACATCACCTGCATGCTATATAGGAACCAATTAACAATGGCTTAATGAATAAGCCTGCAATAACCATAGTATTAGTCTACTAAATGATAGGCCTTCAATTAGGGAAGGAGCCCTCACACACATATGGAATATGTATAAATGTAGTCCCCACACACCTTTATCTGCTATGTACACCCACATACATCTTCCCCACACCCGAAACAATTGCAATACAGACTGTAGTAACATCACAAACATCCACTCATTCTATGACATCTGCAGAAGCCTTAACATACCTTGTGAGAGGCACACTATAATGGCCCTATGTGAAATTGTTGCTGTTGTACAAGGGAGCAGACGCTGATGTTACAGGTTTTGTTTGCAATAGTCCCGTATCAGACGGTTGATATAACAGCTACACTCACATGTAGAACTACATCCTCTAGCCGTTACACACAATCCACAGGGATGTGAAGTTAAAATATCTCTGTGTCTCTCCATATAGCTGTTGCAATTCATCACAAACAACACATCCAGGCCGTCTTCCTCGAAGGTAGGGCAAAGGGACAACGCCCAAGTGGAGTATTCAATTATACCCCACTGTTGCCATGTAATTGGCTAATGGAGTAGCTGCACAGCTGATGTGCATGTAATCATCTACTCCGGAACACCAATTGGTGGCAGGATACCACATGTTACTGGCATCTACGTATAAAAGGATGGCTTGTCATAAATTCAAACCGTATGTACATACGAGAAAACCGTTAAAACAGAAAAGGAATAGGACTGATATTATCATAAACTCGGACTACTAAGAAGGTATGTAGAACACTGTGTATGTTAGTGTATGTATTGCCTGTTCTGTATTAATGAAAGTGTACGCAATGCATATAATGGGAAAAGGTATTATGTAGTAATGTATTGTTGAGCATAGTAACGCTTGCAGAAATTGTGTGTACTGCTGTGGGCCACAAGGTGAACACCTCATACACCATAAGGGATGCTACATAAGGACTTTAAACACAACAATTCCACTCCAGCCACTGTCAGTGGCAGGGTTTGTCCAACAAGTACGTGCCATAACAGGGGATAGTATATGTTGATATACTGCAACAGTAGGCATATGTATGGGCATATAACTGAGAATAACATGTCTAAGGTGGTCCTGCTGTGCAATAATGATTTGCATTATGGGATATTGTTGTAAAAATGTGAAATGTACATTATTTTGGTAGATATGTCTAACATTTTATATAGCATTACTGTTATATTATGCAAACATCAGGTATGTCTATTGGCATGTACAATACACAATAACAGGATACATATGACTTGTAGTCACCAGACAGTGTATCAGCATGATAGCTAATTGAAATGGAAGAGCTAGTCAATTATCCATGCACAAAGGACATGTAATAGCTTCATAGGTTCATAGTTAGGTACTATGCTTTCTGGTCCAGTCCATTCGTAAGCCTAACTACAGTGTTTTCACTTGTGGCACCTCCCTAGGTTAGTGTCCTGTGCCTGTGAACAGCAGAGCCATTTGTTTCCTGCACCTCTGTACAGCAGAGCCACTGCAGTGATCCCTGGCGTACATGTCTGTCTCCCATCCACCCATTGAGGTATCTTTTGAAGAGTGCTAGCGAGGGTCCCTGCCTGATGTACATAGGAATCATGTTCCAAAGCATGGTGAGTGTCTGGGTCAGGAATGTATCCCTCCAGCATGTCCTAGTCATCATTGCGTTTAGGTTCATATCCCAGAGCATGTGGCTCTCAGTGGCTTTTGCTTATGTGGAGCATATCCATCAATATTGTTTTGGACATGGGCCTTGTATGCTCAGCAGAGATCACCTCTGAGTATGCAGTATGCAAATGAGTACAGTTGGGGTTTCTGTAGTTGGGCTGCATACGTCATCCTTCAGAGGTCAGTATTCCTCTTGGTGTGTTAATGTTGTGGTATTTAAAGCCGTTGCTGTTGTCTCGTAAGGTAACATCCCAAATGGGGTGTTGTACCCTTTAACATGTTTCATAAGTGATGACTAGAGAGGTACAATGGCTGCCTTTGTCCTGGCTACAAACCCATTAGAAATTAGGGTGGCCACGTAGAAGGATATCCACATCACCTTGGCAATATGGTTATCAAAGAAGTGGGTGCTATCTACTTGTGTTCTAAGATCCCTTATTATGTCTTATGTATGTAGGGGACTACCACCTATGTGATAGTCAGTGAGTGATTGGTGTAATCCAAAGGGGATGTCTATGCATCTTGTGGCATGCAGCTTGAGCCCATGTTATTGACACCAGGTATCCATCCCAGTGACACCCTTATGGAGGGTGTCTGTATCAGCTGGTGAATCAATCATGGCCCCTAGTTTGCAGTCGTCTACAAACTTATTCAGGGTAAGTCCTTCTGTGCTAGCCTGTACCTCAGAGAAGCATATACCGAACATGAGGGGCCCTATGACCGAGGACTGGGGTACGCCAATTGTAACTGATTTACAGTAGGAACTAGGGTATGCTACCCTCACTGTGAGGGCACTGTCTATGAGCCACTTTGCATAACATCTCGTGACGTAGGGGTTGATGTGTAGGTGGATGTGTATGTTGACAATACCAGAATTGAGAACAGTGTTGAAAGCCATTGAGAGGACAAGGTAGGCTGTGTGGACCTCCTTACCCTCATCTACTGCCTTGGTAACTGTCTCAAAGGACTCCACCAGGTTTAGGAGTCATGTTCTGGCCCTAACAAATCCATACTGGGTGGGATCAAAGATTTGGAGGCCACCAATGTCTCTGTAAATGAGATCCATGATGATGTGCTCCATAGCCTTGCAGAACAGTCTAGTCAGGCGTATAGGGCAATAGTTCCCCTGGTCTATTGTAGCGCCACCTTTGTGGAGTGTGATAACTGTTGCTGTGTGCCATTCAGGGGCCACAATGCCTGATGCAAGGCTATTAGTGAATTTGGTGCCCAAGTGGGGAGCCATTTCGTTCTGAAGTTTGTGTAAATCGCAGCCTGGGATGTTGTACGGTCACATGGATTCTGTGTTCCTGGCTTTAGAGAGTGCAGCTTGGAACTGCTTAGTTGTGACTGCAGGGACTCTGCATTGTTCTTGTATAGATTTGGGCCCTTTAGGGTGTGACAGGGGTGTAAAGTTAGCACTGAACCTATCTGCCAGGATGTTGCCAATATCACTCGGGTCTGTAATGTTCATGCCTAACCGCTGTATGTCAGAGCAGATGTGGGTATCGCCATTGAGAGTAGTGACATACCGCTAGAATGCTTTGTGGTAGTCCTTGGAATGAGTCGCAGTAATGTTTACGTAGCTAGCTTTGGAGGATGTTACAAGGGATCTCAGATTTCTACTGAGGCTGACCAGGGAGCTACCCCACTCATGGGATTGTACTCTACTTTGCAACAGTCTCCTCCTTCTGTTGTACATTATGTCCATGGTAGTGGACCCCTAGAGTGGCATTCATTTTCTGGTGGGTACTGTCATGGCTCTGTTTGAGATAGCATGATCCGTGCAGTTGTGTAAGTGCTAATTAAGTGCAGTTGTGTATGATTCAGTGGTTGTAACTATATTGTCCTTCTGCACGGTTGTCATGATGTTTACTACTGCTGTCATAAGAAGCCTGAAGTTGGCTTTGTAGAAATATTGTACTGTGTTTTCTGTAAAGGGTGTGGTGCCAGGATGTGGATAACAAGGGTGATTAGCATACATTCGGATTTGACCAACGAGGAGATAACCCCAGGTGTGGAACACCAGTCACACATGTTGGTAATGTCCAGGTCTAGGATATTGTTGGCCCTGGTGGTGGTGTGGATAGGTTGATCCAGCTGATTGGAGGTTATGAATCCCAGAAAGCATTGGCCTAATGTGTCGGTACATGAGTAGGTATCCCAATTAATGGTGGGGTAGAGTCAGTCACACATCAGTAGTTTCTGTTTGAGCCCTACTTTCCAGTACATCAAGAAGTGAGGACCGTTAACCGTGGGGTATGGTGTGGAATCCGTAACAAGCTACAATTTGTATAGCAGTTATGGCCACAGTTAGTTGAACTTGGATTACCTCTGATGCATTGTGCTAAGCAACCAGCCTGGAGGTGTGTATATCCTTGGGAAATATGGACACACCTCTGCCGTGGGTGTTCCGGTCCTGGTTACATGACTGAAAGGTGTGGTCTGAGTGATAGCCTGTTAGTGCAGGGGTGCTCTCAGGAGCCTAGAAGCAGGTCACAGTCACTGCAGAGATATCGAAGTGGTCCATTACAAGGAGTGCCTTGGGTGAGTGCGTTTGAGATGAAGATGTCAAGCATTGAGTAGCATTACCCTCAGGTTATGGTGGTGAATATGTTATTTGAACCGTGCCTAAAACAGGCACTATAAGAGCAGCAAGAGTCTTAGACGTTATCCATAATCCCAGGGCCAACAGGTGCAGGCCATCTGTGCCAAAGCTTCGTGTTCTGTCGACCATGTCATTCAAAGCAGACAGATACTGGATACCCTTGGAATGACACCTGAAGCATAGCCAACTGTTGAAGTGAATAATTCAGTCCTTGTACTGCATTATCAGTCTGGACGAATGCAGAATGCCTCTCAGGGCTAGGGCGATACCTGCCTGGGCTACAAGATCAGAGAGCTATTCCATGTCTCTGTACATGTAGTCCAGGAAGTTACATATCAGGGCATTCACACTAACATGGAGAATGACACAGTCATATTGTACCTGTTGAGGAGTGACCTGAGTGCATAGGTTATGTTGCGGATCCTGTTACCCGACAGCCAGCTGAAGGTGACTATCACCTTGTGTAGCCTGCTGAGTGGGACATCAGTGTAACTGCCTATAGAGTCACCTATGACTAGTGTGTTGGGTATGTTGGGCATGTTATATCGCCCTATTGGCTGTAGTTGATGGGCACACTGAGTCTGTGGGCTATAAGTAATTGGTGTTGTGTTGGGTGATGGGGGCTGCCTGCATTTCTGCTTTGGAGTTCTCTGTTGCCTACACAGAGTAGTATTAAGAGGCTCTGCAAATGTTGTAGTCTTACTATGTGTGGCCTGTGGTGGTGGAGATCTAATGAGACTATGTGATGAGTGTGGTGTGGTGCAAACATTTAACATCCCCACATGATTGTCAGGTTCAGTCTGGGTTGGAGAGAGCTTTACCTCCAGCATGGCTACTTATGTGCATCTCCCACAGGCTGTAGTGTTGTATGTTAGGAGGGGAGCATTGACTGTGTACACGAGACAATTTCTATATTGCCTCATGATGCCCATATTCATCATATAGACAGGCGATAACACTGGGAATTGACACTTGGACATGCCTGAATATTTAACTATTTCTCACTAGATTTGTAAGGAAAGTGTGTACAACAGCTGTTTTACTCTAAGCAAGCTGGAAATGTAAGTACAAACAGTGTTTACTTGTAGGTAATGAGGAGGATTGAGTGCTATAGTAATTAGTAGCTCATGAAGTGCTTACATGTTCTGAACAAGTGCTGAGCATGAATAAGCAATACAGATAGGGTGTCGGATAACACAAACACACTGCCCCCCCAACAGGTACACAATCACATATCCATGAACACTACAGAGCCCCTGTAACCATAACTATGATGGTACAAGGTGCACTCAGGCTGCATGTGACCTGCCCACATCCCTGGTTGTATCATACACATATGGCAAAACAGTTTGCTCTACACATACATATCATGTAAAACATAGCTTCATGTCAGTCTGTGAAAACACTGAATGGTGCACACCAACAGTTATCACAACCCACAAATTGGAGACACCACTCATAATGGGAGGCACTGCACTATTACCCTGCTGAGTCTTGTCTGAAAGTCCACGAAGTTTAATCAACGTATATGTTGTTAGCAGTACAGATGTAGATGACAGTACGGATGATTTTACACTGCATATCATACCTGTGACAGGTCATAGGACATCATCACCCATACTGTGTTCCACATACACTATACTAGATGTACCTTTGTATGTCACAGGAGTGTTCTGTCAGTGGCCTGTTGACAGAACCAACACTACAGAAGGTGCCTGAGTGATATGTGCATATCACACCGGTGGTGGCTACAGTAAAAAGGATTAATTCATTGTACTCCCCCTCATTGTAGCCCATATCACACATACAAATGGGAGGCAAGTATGTGAATGGCTATGACCTAGGAGCAATAGCTGACTCAATGTTGTGGACAACATACAGAATGGGCTTTGTGAGTGAGGTGCGTGACATATGTGCACAGTCTGACAGCTACATATTGCATTGTCACTGCTAGGTTAATAACCCTGTACCCATGAACTACCACCTAGGCAGCGGTCAACTTAATGGACACTGTGTGTAAGGGATGGTGCTGTGCAGTTTACCTCCCTGAGCTAGTGACATCACCAAGCCTATTAGGTAGTCACAAGAGGCAACCTTAGTCATGACAGGGTGCCATCCATGAGCATGGAGATCATTGTAGAGCCATACTCATCACTTAAGTGACCAATATCGGATCACATATCACCTTTAAGGAGTATTGCCCATGCTTGGATGGGTGACACCAGCCTTCACAATCCTCATCTCCACTATGTAGCATGATGCCTACCCTGCATAAAGACATGTCTAACACTCTGATGTTGGACATGCTACATGTACATATCCTGATCTGAAATACATACATGGACAGCCACCTTCCTAGTACATGGATTGCCACATGCTGGACAGATCCTTGTGCCATACACGTTACATACTCTTGCCATATTATGCAACCCTGTCCAGAAAAGCTGCACATTTCATCTCTGTCAGACATGGTGTGATGACCGCATGGTAGATGTACCATTAACCGTCTGGCTCAGTTATGTAGCACTGCTTCACCTGGCTCCAGAAACATGCCTGTCAGATACAGCCAGAAAACCTTACATCCTATGCTCATACATGGCCCAGGGCATACAGACTACTACATGACCTTGGCTGTACATGCTATAGTTGATAACCATCCCTGCAAATACCATCCGGCTAGCCATTGTCCCATGTGTATCACATGTGCGACACAGGCGATACGTGGCAGTATGTTGAACTGCTGTACAGTGCCATGTAGATGTATATGGCAAAACACATGCATGTAAAGGTTTCCGTGTGCATGTCTGCATTGTCACAGGTCATGTCCATTAAGGCAGTATATGTGTTGATATGTGACATATACAAAGCATTAAGGTCAACAGCATTAATGTGGACACATCCAGGCATGTGCTGATAGGTAAGAACACCAGTACAGGCAAACAGACATGCCCACATCAAGACAGCATTCACATGGAGTATGAGCAATGTAATCAGGTGACACACATATATGGTGATAATATCCAAT
Source organism: Protopterus annectens (assembly GCF_019279795.1). NCBI lineage: Eukaryota > Metazoa > Chordata > Ceratodontiformes > Protopteridae > Protopterus > Protopterus annectens. Next base: position 1,693,938,216 of record NC_056725.1, on the reverse strand, counting down.
CCCCATTGGGTGTCACATGTGTGAGACACAAACATGTCAGTGGTGTCAGTGTCATGAAGATTTGCAAAGACAACTGTTCATATGTACTAAATGTAATACACATGTATGTGCAGCTGTATCTCTATGCATCTCTGAGATACTGTGACCTGTCTCCATCATTATGTCTTCCAGATATGCCTTGAACAAGGCTCCCAGCTTGTAGCCGCTTGGAGGATGAGGCCCTTATACCTTACCTCCAAGACAACTATGATGTCTTGTTTAGCCATGTGCCACAGCATGCACAGCAGCGTGATAACCTGTGGCAGAAACTTTGCAGGAGGGTTAATGATGTGGGTGGCCATAACCGCACATACCAGCAGGTGCGCAGACACTGCACGGACCTGATCAGACATGCGAAACAGTGTGCGTATGCAATCGCCAGTGAACAAGGTGCAACAGGTGGTGGGCCACCAACCCAGCCCCCACTCACATGTACCGAGGAGCTACTCACCAACCTGGGGACACCATCAGAACAGCATCCACAAACCCTAGCTGCCATCGTGGAGGTGGGTGTCTCTCAACCACCGAGCCTGGAGTTGCCTGGTAAGTCACTACTGCACATATAACTATTATATCCCATTTAGTTGCATGTGTCACTGTACAATATGTAATGCAACATCATATGCAAGGCATGTATACACACATGCCGCATACTATAATATGTTACCCTGTGTATGCACACATGTGCATACTCCATAGTATATCCTATTGTACTGGCGAATGTGTTAACATGCACATTGCACCCTGTAGCTGTCATACAATCATGGGTAATGATCATACTGCTGTGTCACCCCTACATAGGTACCTCTAGCATTCCACACAGACAGCAGGCTGTCATTGCTAGATGTGTGGACAGCTGTGCATACAATGGTGGAGGTGTTGTTCAATGTAGAAATATGTACTATACATCAGAACTACACATGTGGGGTACACAAACAGTACTACACAGTGAGCTGGAGTATGGGCAGCCCACAGGATTCACCATTGTGGAATATGCCCCTGAAATAAGTGCACACGTAGTGGTCCGGCTGCAACATTCATAGTTTCATAGTATAGTACTAGGCTATCTGCCCTAGGGCATTTATAAGCCTAGCCAGAGCGTATGTGGCTTTTGCCACCCCATGTAATGATACAAAAGTGTACAATTTAAATTAAATTTAGTTTACTGTGCCTCTATCTAGCAATGACACAGAGATGACCCCCGGGGTAAACCTACAATCACCCATCCATTCGTCCAGATTTCTCTTGAAGAAAGTCAGTGAGGGGCTCTGCCTAACATGGACAGGTATCCTGTTCCAGAGTGCGGGAAGCCTCTGGGTTATGAATCTGTCCCTCCAGCATGTCCTATTCATATTTGTGCTGAGGTTTAGATCTTTAGCTCTCGTGGCTCTGATGGATTTGGATTTTTTGAGGTGGAGCATGTCCATTAATTCTGAATTGGACATGGCCTTGTACGTAAGGCACAGATCACCTCTGAGCAGGCGGCATGCCACTAAATAGAGATGGAGCTTTTTCAGTCTGGCAGCATATGACATATGCTGGAGACCCTTGATCCTCTTGGTAAGGTACTTTTGGGGTCTCTCCAGCTGCTGCAGGTGCCGGGTGAGGTACATACCAAATGGGGCATTGTACTCAATCATAGGTCTGATAAGGGAGGAATATAAGGGTACAATGACATCCTTTGATCTGGATGTGAATCCCTTCATGATAAGGTGGGCAAGGTAGAAGATCTTTCTAACCACTTTGGCGATGTGGGTGTCAAAGGAGAGGTCACTGTCAACTTGGGTCCCCAGGTCTCTGATTACTTTTTCTGTACTTAATGGATTACCACCTATGTGGTAATTTGTGGGTACTTTGTTTTTTCCAAAGGGGATGACTATACATTTTTTGGCATTTAGTTTAAGGCCATGACTCTGGCACCAGTCGTCTGTTTCTGTGAGGCCCTTCTGGAGGATGCATGTGTCAGCTGGTGTGTCGACTATGGCACCTAGTTTGCAGTCATCTTCGAACTTTGTCAGCCACAACCCCCCTATGTTTGCCTGCACATCTAAGAAATAAATGCCGAACAAGAGGGGTCCCAAGACAGAGCCCTGTGGGACTCCACTTGTGACTGGCTTAGAGTCTGACATAGCTCCAGCTATTCTGACTTTGTGGGTTCTGTCCTTTAGCCAGTTTGAAACCCATCTTGTGACAAATGGGTTTACATTTAAGCTGTTGAGCTTGTCGATGATGCCTGAGTGGGGTATTGTTTCGAAGGCTTTTGCCAGATCCAGGTAGGCTGTATGAACTGCTTTGCCTTCATCAATGGCTCTAGTGACTGTTTCAAAAAAGTACACCAGGTTTAAAAGACAGGATCTGCCTTTTACAAAGCCAAACTGGGTAGGGTCAATTGTCTGTAGGTCCCCGATGTCTTTGTTTATGAGTTCCATAATGATCCTTTCCATAGCTTTGCAGACCAAGCTGGTCAAGCTTATGGGGTGGTAGTTTCCAGGGTCTGTAGAGGTGACACCTTTGTGGAGTGGAACCACTGTAGCTGTACGCCAGTGTTCAGGGACGTATCCTGTAGCAAGGCTAAGATTAAACAGCATTCTTATGTGCAGGTTTAGCTCCTCTAGGAGTTCATGTAACACGCAACCCGGGACACCGTCAGGTCCCATGAATGCTGTATTTTTAGCTTTGCTGAGGGCAGCTCTCACCTGGACATCTGAGATTTCAGGGAGGTTGCATTCAGCTGAGATATTTATTTCATCTTTTGGGGAGAGGAGGAGAAATTTGCACTGAACCTGTCTGCCAGTATGTTGGCAATATCTGTGGTTCAGTGTATTTTTTGCCATTATGAACAAACTCTGCGCATATCTGAGGGCTTCCGCCCAGGTTTCTAACATAACTGAAGAAGGCCTTGTGATTATCTTTATTGTCCTTAGCGATTTTTCTCTCGAAGTTGGCCTTTGATGATTTTATTAGTAAACGTAGTTTTTTGCTAGTGCTGATCAGGGATGCCTTCCCTTTATGGGATTTTGCTCTGTCTTGCAGTAGCTTCCTTCTCTTGTTATAAAGTTTGTTTATGGCTGGGGTCCACCAGATAGGATGCCTGCCTTTGGTGGAAAGGGTCTTGGTTTTATTTGGGATCCCATGATCCATGCATTCTTGGAGATGCCCATAGAAAGCATTTGTGAAGGATTCAGCAGTGTGGGATGTGGCTTCCACTAGCCCAGGGGGCTTGAAGGATACCATTTCAGTCCTAAGGAGTGTAAAGTCGGCTTTTGAGAAGTTTCTCACTGTGGTCTTTTGTGCTGGGGTGGAGGTGGGATATGAATATCTAGGGTTATTAGTTTATTGTCTCACTATCCCATAAAACATACCCCACATACCAAACATACAACCCTTTGTCTGCATAACCTTGTGGGCAGTGGAGTATCTGACATCTATGGATGTATGTCATATGGGACAACACAGACATGTGAGACAGATGGCCATCACAACCATTTGGCCACCACATGTTCACACATGACCATGGAGGATGGCCAGAGACATGTAGCAACACACAGTAGATGTGATCGTTTGTGTGTACACCCTGTTGTACATTGGCTACACATGGTCCAACTATAGCCATTGTTGAATGGTTATATTGCAGATGTGGAACACTGGACATCCTACAAGCCTGTGCACAGCTTGTGGAGGCATCACTTAATCCGACCACATAAGATGTGTTGAACATCATGACTGTATCGCAGCATAACACTAGTCACCTGTACAGCATCCACATACATACACAGACAACCACATCAGGCCACAGATACAGTACATTTCCCTTGCTGCTGTTGGACATCACTGTCAGCCGTGCACCTTGTGTGTGTGGTACACACATGTCATGTGGGACATGGTGTATTGACAACTCTGCCACGTGTGGACATGGCTGCCAGGCAGCTAAGATATGTTAGCAGATGTGCAGGGGTGTCATCCGTATGTCCTTCGGTGACCTGTCACACATGACACATCATGGTTTAGTGTGTATACACCTCAGCAACGTGAGTCACAATCCACAGTATATATGTATTATGTATGCACACTGTCATGGTTATGCACTGTGTGTGTAATCCACACTGTATAGCAATAGAGACACCTCATGATTCCATGCAATGGCACTGTGTCTGTACTTCACACTGTATAGCAATATAGATGCCTCATAATACCCTTCAATGGTCATGCACATCTGCCAAAAGTGCATTCTATCTGTAGGGCGTACAGACAACACTGCAATGTGGCACCATTACACCGCTGTACATGTATCAGGACACCATTGTGTCAAACATGTATGCATGTCAATGCACACGTCAGCAGATTACATGTCATACTACATGTTAATGTCAAGGTCATATGCCTCACATCAGCCATGTGTACTGTTAACCTGTGCTGGTCCACATGGTGAAACACAGGGATGCATGCTTACTACCATGATTGTGTGCAATGCATGGTTTCTGCTATGACAAATGCTTGCTGTTGTGTGCAACCCAGGGATGTATGATAATTTCCACTATTATTGTCTGAGCTGCATGCCGTCTGCTGTATCACATGCATGTTGCATGCCTTCTGTCAAATCACATGCATGGTGTGTGTGTGTGTGTGTGTGTGTGTGTGTGTGTGTGTGTGTGTGTGTGTGTGTGTGTGTGTGTGTGTGTGTGTGTGTGTGTGTGTGTGTGTGTGTGTGTCTGTATTGTAATGTAGAGTCTTTGTTTGCCTTCACAGGTAATGTAGGTGTGTTACCCTCCTGCGGTCCATCTGATGTTAGTGTCCCCACAGACTCTAGCATTGATGATGAACATATGCTTGAGGCACAGGCAGAGTTGTCAGGGGCTGAATCTGTGCCATTGTTTGCCATTCCACCTATATCCCCCTCATCCCCGCACACAGTTCTCATGCCAACACATACCCCATCACCAGTGGCCATAGAGGAAGGACAGTTAGCGTGTGGTAGCTTGGAACAGGAACGTGTGGTGGCTACAGAAGGTGTGTATTCAGACCATGGTGTCAGTCAAATGACTGCAGATGTGCCACACAGGCATGTGGCCAGTGCAGCTCATAGGAGGACCTCTGGCCGACATGCCCCTGCAGGACAGAACGCAGCAGCTGGTGTCACCAAACGCATGTTTCAGACTGTAATGGCAGCACAGGCATGTGCTGAATGGCAGAACAGAGAAGGGCAGAGGCTTCAGAGGGCTGCTATCTGTTCCTTAAATGACAACATCCAGGCACTGGCAAATGCTCAACAGCAGATTGCTGAAGTTTTGGACAGATGATTGGGTGACATGGTTGGAATCCTTGACTGTGGCATGACAATCCGCGAGCATGAGCTGTCTGTGCTGGAACATCTGGTAGGAGTGAGGCTTAGGGCACATGGACGTAGGCCAGCTACATCACCTGATGCAGGTCTACGTGAACGAGCTACCTCACATGCCCGTTCCCATAGTGGAGGTAGCAGCAGCAGTGCAGCTGGTGCTGCGCTGTCCACACCAGGACACAGCAGGCCATGTGGACATGGCCCTGGATGGTCCCAATGGGGACACGGTTCCAGTGGACATGTCTCATCGGACAGTACCCAATCTGTACCTCTGCCTGGTAGTGCCCGTGCAACCCCTGGCAGGCACATGTCACGTTGCCATGGCCGGACACCGTGAGCTGCAAATCCTGGTCTGTACAGTCTGCTGCTGTCAATAATATCCCTGTGTAGGCCAGACACATGGCAGAACTGTGTGAACACATACACGCACACACCAGAAACATCTGTAGGGCACCGCAACACTCACATGCATAACAACCACACATGGCCAATTAGATCACAGCCCTAAACCACACACATGATGTCATCCACTGGTGCAGCCTAGGCCCCTGGCAAACATTATCACCCTGTGCATATGATGATGCCTGTGCCACATCCCTGTCATCCACACCATTGGTGCAGGAACATGCTCATATGGTCTGATGCACAGGGTGAACAGAATAGGGAGATAAGTGTATATTACAATTGTTGTGTACTGTTGACACGCAGCAGAATACCATGTAGTACAGGTTTAGAATGCATTGTTTTCTGTTCACAGTATGTGTCTTGGTAACAACAGTAACAGCATGTTGGTAATTATGCCCTGCTTCCCTCCTTCAGGTCTAATTGCATGTGCCGTTGAGTGCCAGTGTTTGCAGTTTCCCATGTGTAAATGTGGACTACTCACAGGCATGTATGGCAATACCAGCATGCTATATGTAGCTTCAACCTCACTGTTAGAAAGGCTGACATTCCAAAGATGTCTACACATCTACTGATCCAGGAGCATGTGAGCTGTGTACTAAGCTACAGTGGCTAGAGACGTGACATCCATACCGGGTGACATCACAGGTACAGTTACATGGTGCGGGGAGTTTACATAGCGGTCTAGCTGATGTCAAGGGTAGAGGCCAGTTGATAGCATGAGGCCTCACTGTGTAGCAGTAATACACATTTACATTACAGGATGAGAACACACAACTGCTCACACGCACACACACACACACACACACACACACACACACACACACACACACACACACACACATACAGGTATTCGCACACATGTATTCAGACACAGTAACACGTCCACACTCACAGGATCAATGAAACTGTAACACACACACACACACACACACACACACACACACACACACACACACACACACACACACACACACACACACTTGATGGTGTTGAGGTGAGGACCCCTGCCTATGTGGTAATCACCATTACAGTACTGTGCATCCACATGACATGACACAGAGAATGAACATGTACAGATAGTCAGTAATGCCTATGATTGACGACATCAACAGTGTAGTAGATTGCATCACCTGGAGGGGTTAGGGGTCCTATCTGTTCACTATGGTAGCATACATCCTCACTCCATGAACCAGACAGCCATACATACATACACACACACACACACACACACACACACACACACACACACACACACTGTGGAGTCCACAATTGAATGCACCTATGTCATGCACATACAGATAGCTCACATGTGTGTGATACACACACCACACCTGCCTATGTCTTTCTTTCTACACTGCAGTGTGTACAGATCTCTACAACAGTGTACAGGGGTGTGTAACAATTGGGATGCATTCCCCACCATACGTGGCATATATGGACACACAAGCAAACACACATGGCAGTACTGTGAATCAAACACCTGCTATCTTATGATACATATGATAGACATGCAGCAGTATTGCCCGCATTACAATGTGTACTGATGCTACCTTTGGCAATTGTGCTGCTATATGCACATGGGAGGTCTTAAGTGTTACAGGTGTCAAGTGATTTACAGTCAGTGACACCCTGACTGCTGTGTAGGTTGTATGTCTTCCCCTTCAATTAACAGAAACATAGCTTAGTGTTTGCACATGCTATGGTAGGATGGCTTGTGACACACCTGTGAGCTGTCTTCAGCAAACATCCATCTGCAAAGTTGGCCCACCACTTTATGTGCACACATCCGTCCATACCTGATGTACATCTTACCATACTGTCAGTATTTCACCATATACAGGTGGCAATGATGGGGCTGCATTGCAAATGCATGTTGTAGTAAGACAACTGCAAACATCAGCTACTGCACATGCATGGTAGCTGAATGCACACCACTACATGTACATGTGTGTAGGTCCTACATTCCTGTCATTTAGTCATGTTTGTAGGCATTGCAATTGATGGACATGTGTGATGACATACATGACACATGGACTGTTGTATGATATGATAGTTGTCATGGGTAACCAGTGCAGAGGGAATGTTAACACAGTCAACACTGCTATCACACCTTATGTACTGTTAGCATTCAACAGCCATGGACCTACCTTCCATGTGCATGTGTGTAATTGCTGTAGCCACCTGTCTGCACAAAGGACAGCAACAGCTATGATATGTGCATATGTGTTGTGTGTGTGGGGGGCATGTACATATCCATGGCCGGTACATGTATGTCATATCCAAACATGAGTGTGTTTACTGGTGTACAGCAACAGTTATCTGTTACAGCTGTATATGACCCAGGGCCCCAGTTATGTGTACAGCCGACCTGGTTAGGAATAGTGGTATCATTGCATTGTATAACACATGATGGGACTGTGTCAGTACATGGGTAGTCTGCACAGTTGCTGTAGAGCTAGGTACAGTCCACTGGTCATGGGTAACATGGTGTTGTACTAATGTATGTTCTGCCACATGTATGGATGTGTGTTGCTGGTCCAAGGACATGGTGATGTCTGAGAGCTACATCCTAGAATGCAGCTTTTGACACTGTGATTTGCACCTGACTCATCTGTGATGGCTTTTGAGGGTGTACTGTTCAGGACATGTGAGTGGCCTTCATGTACATGAGGACAGCACCACCTGGAGCAGTCCGTAACGGTGTTATGGCCCACATGTCTGTATCTGAGGTATACGGTGGTAGTGCTATTGTGCACAACTGAGCCTTCAGCCAGGTGTTCCTTACTGCACAGATGTCAGTATTCCCCATTGTTGGATCTAGATTGGCAGCTGTGATTACAAGCACTACACATCTAGCACTATTTAGCATTCACATGCAATGCAGTAGTCCTCTAGGTGTCAGGGTGCTAACCTGGTCTCAGGGCATTCGTCTATGAATGGTACTATATGGGCAAAGTAGCCACTCCTGGCAGGACATTACCACAGGTGGTATTAGTGTGCCAGGTTTAGATTGGTACATCTAAGGTGATGGACAGCAGCAGACGTTGTGTAGAAGACCGGTGTCATATATATGTAGGAAATAAGATCCACGACCAGTCAGCACAGGAACACAGTGTAATTCATTTAAAGCGCTTTTCAGCTCGCAATAAAACAGCCTTCTTCAGAATACAAAATACAAATACAACTCATTCCTTTTATACAATAAAAGGCGCCAAAATTAATCAATGATTTAATTAATTAAGTAATTACTTAATCATACTAAAAGCACAATCTTTAAGCCTGAGGGTATGTTACTAAGAAAGATGCACCGTGACATTGAAACAATGGGTCACTATGGAAATAACAATAATTTCCACCCATTTTATCAAAAGACTTCATTTAAACCCCTAAAGAATACAGGTATATACTAATTTATTCACTTAAACCAAAAACCACTAGGTACCTCTAATTATGAATGTTAAAAAGTAAAATAAAATAAATATAAAATTCATTACTTGACTGAGTTAGAAATTGTCAAAAAATAAAGCCAAGTAAAATGACCAAAGAAATGGTCAAATTCAACAATATATATAATCAATGAAGTCTGAATATATTTCTCAAAAAATTCCAAGAAACTTCATAAGAACAAGATGGTTCACAAATAATTAACTGTATTCATTAAATTTATTCAAATAATTTTTAAGTTATTTATGTAATATAATATATATAAATTAATTAAATTTAGTCTTACTTTTAATTATCTCACCAAGCTTCTTAACTTTAATAAGACGCCTATTGATAAAGCTTCATTAAGACCTGGATAGTTACTAGCATTTAATTTGATTTGCCATTTTAATTCAAGCTCCAGCAATTTTAACGAATAAGGGCCCCCTCTAGGGTTAATTTTTAATCTATCAATGATCAAAAATTTAAATGCATGGTCAGGAAAACACGTAATGTGTTTTGCCAATGCATTGTCCACCTTCTGGTGGGTAACAGCATAGATGTGTTCGTACACCCTGTCTCTGAGTCTACGCTCAGTTTTACCCACATAGAAGGCGGCACATAATGAACATTTGCCAGATAAATTATGCCTTTGGAATTGCAATTAAATTTGTCACTTAATTTATATAATACATTGTCCAAAGTAAATGTGCTGCTAACCAATACATGTTTGCACATACTACATGACTCACATTTAAACATCCCTGTTGACTTTCTCAGCGAGTCAGACTGAAATCTCAAAGAGTCCTTCAAGTTCAAACCACGCCTAAATGTGACACTAGGTTTATGACCTACTTTATTTATTAAAGATGTGTTATTTTTTAACAAATTCCAATTTTTATTCAAGATGTTAATACATTCAGGACTCAATTTGGTATATGTGGTGGTAAATGACACGACTCCATTTCTATCAATCCTGGAAATGTTAAGTGGACTTTCAAGATTTATATCGGTGTTTAAACTATGGTCAGACAAATGGCCAATATCAACGTCCTTTAAACAAACAGTGTTATGTTTCAAATGAACCTGGTCAAAACCTTCTCTCTCCAAGTTGTCTAATAGGCTTTGAGGGCTTGAACTTGGTATAGCCAATAAAGGCCTAAAGTGGTTAATTTCCCTTTTAAATTTGACCTCGGCTATAATTTCGTCAATGAGCTCAACCGGGTACTCCCTCTTCAAAAAAGCTGATTTTAAAAACAAACATTCCTCGTCAAACTCTTTGTTGAGAGTTACAATCCGGGCCGCTCTGACCAATTGCCCTTTAATAACAGCCTTCTTTTGGTGAAATGGGTGACAACTTGAAAAGTGAAGGAAAGAATTGGAATATGTTTTTTTACGATAAACTCTTGAAACATAGCAATTCAAATCCAAGCTTTTAGATAACATTATGTCCAAATAGGGGATAGCAAGATGGTCAAAGGTGTAGGTAAACTCAAGGAAATCAGTAGACTCATTAAGAAAGTCAACTATATAAGATGCAGTTTGGTCATTACCTCTGATCAACATAAAAATGTTGTCCAGAAATCTAGTATAGAAAACAACTGATTCCTTGTAAAACTTAGATTTAAAGACCAAGTCAGATTCCCAAAAGGCGATTACTAGGTTAGCTACGCTAGCTCCACACGGTGAGCCCATAGCTATTCCTATTTTCTGTTTGTAAAATAGAGACTCAAACATGAAAAAATTATAAGAAAGGACAAGGTCTAAAAGTTCAGATACTAAATAGATTTCCTTTTTTGGAAGTTGGTATTTGTACATCATAAGTGTAACCCATTCAATGGCAGTGTCATGGGGAATACAAGTATACAAGTCCTTTACATCCACTGTTAAAAAATTAGAGACTCTTTCAAATTTCAGTTTGTTAATCTCACACAAGAAAGACCAGGAATCTTTACAGATTTGTTTTTCTTGAGTAACTATTTTCTGTAGTGTGACATCTATTACTTTGGCACAAACATATAATGGTGACCCCCTGCCGTCCACCAATGGTCTCATAGGTGGTTCGTGCAGGTCCTTATGAATCTTTGGAATTCCAAAGAAACTAGGGTAGACAGGAAATGAAGTGGTTAAATAATTTAAAAGTTCACTATCAATGTGTCCCTCAATGAACAAATCATTGATACTAGATTTAACCAACCCATAAGCAGAGTTTACCTCCGACCTAGAACTAATGGCATAAGCATCACTTTTGAGTAAAGAACTCATTCTGTGATTATAGTCATCAATATCAAAAATAACCATACCACCCCCCTTATCTGGTTTACATAGTCTAATTTTCTGAGAGTGAACAAGTTTGATTAAATCCAGTTCATCCTGGTTACTGGGTACTTTCCTTTTTACATTAGCCAGGAATCTCAAATCTAACTCACAGACATTCTCAAAAGTTTGTATAACAGGGTGAAGTGGTGGATTAAATGTACTAGGTATACTATACTCACCTAGAGAACCTACGTTGTTGGTGTTACCCAATAAATATTGGAAGTTCAATTTTCTGGTATATTTTTTGAGGTCCATAATCACAGATGTAACATTAAATTTAGTGTACGGAACATAAGTAGTCCCCTTAGATAATAAATCTACCAGGTCGTTAGACAGTGGACAAGAAGAAAAATTATAAACTTTGAAATCCTTATTACTATTAAACATTATAATAGGTTTTAAAGACTCGCCCAGAACTTCAAAGTCATCCATCAAGACTTCGGGTTCATCCACAGAGCCAGTGTCAGAATTTGCTTCATGTGTGTCAAGGGAGGGGGAAACTGGATGACTTAAAAGTACACTATAACCAGTTGCCTCCTCTATTGAAAATTTTTAGATCTTGTATTAAATTTGTGAACATTCCTTTGTTGTTTAGGTCTTGCTCCGTTAAACCCTGAATTAGATGGCATACTAGGAGTAACTACAAAATTACAATTTTGTCTCTGATTGGAATTATGATTGTTTTTAACCGTATTCTGGAGTCTTTCACTTCTCCAAAGAGTGGGAAATTCAGCTTCATCATCCAAAAAATTACTGTTAAATTCATCGTTGTTAACAATTTGACTGTCACACATTCCAGTTTCACAACTCAAATGGTCATTAGATAAACAATTATTGCAAGCATTACAGACAATATTAGTTGAATTAACAACAGAACTAACAACAGATGGTCGATGCCAAGCTTGAGCTGGGGGAGGCACGGGATAAGCGGTGCCTTCCCTGTAAGCTTTAATGTCTCTCTCCAATTTTTTGGACTTGTTAGATTGTAATTTAAATAAATACTTGTCAGTACTGGAAATAGATCTGGAATAGTCAAATTTATATCTAAAAAATTCTGCATGGTTAGTGACCTGTTTATCCAAGTCCAACACTGTTTCAGTCAATTCAGACACAAATAATGAATAATGTTTAATCATTAAGTTTAAGAGGTCAGCACCTTGTTGTTCAAAAAGTTGTAATAATTCTTTGTGAAAAGGCGACTGGTTAACCAGCCCAGTAGGGTATTGCATTCTGCGCAACCCTTTAGGTATAATATTCACATTAAGACATTCCTTGAAGTAAGCAATTTCCAATTGTGTCTTTTTCAACTATAACAATGAATTATCCAGAGCTTTTAAGTTACTTACAATGTCCGGTCCATCAACAATGTCTTGCTTTTGACTTCCGTTCACCATACAAGAACGAGGTAGTCCTGTTGTATTGTTGCCAAATACAAAACAGTCTTTAATAATCCCTGCTATATTCGGAGAATCCCCTCTAGGCACAGCAGGATTCCGCTCACAATTTAAACTAAAAGTTGCTTTGTTTGTAACACTAGCACCAGTTAGAGGTGCAACGTTTAATCCTCTTTGAAACGCTGTGTCTGCATTGTTACCCGCTTGTGCGAGAGAAGCTGGTGACCTTTGCCCTGGTGGTGGCGTGCTAACATCACTGGTTCCAACGTTAGTACTGGAACTAGTTTGTCCGTTAGAGGTAACATTAGGACTGGCTAAATTTGTAGGATTTGTCTTAGCTTCAATGAATTCTTTAAATAAACGCTGGTTAGCATCAACAAAATCCAAGCGTTTACACAGTGCATCAATTTTACCCAACAGGAGTCCGAAATTTATGGATTCCAAATTCGGAGTAGGAATATTAGAAAACAGTTTACCCGGTACACCAGAGTCAATAAGTGAACAACTAGAACTGCTCGAGTGGTCAGCTGGAAGCGGATCGGAAGCCATCAAACTGAGAAAATAAAATTCCACAAACGAAATCCAAAACTAGGAAATAAGATCCACGACCAGTCAGCACAGGACCACAGTGTAATTTATTTAAAGCGCTTTTCGGCTCGCAATAAAACAGCCTTCTTCAGAATACAAAATACAAATACAACTCATTCCTTTTATACAATAAAAGGCGCCAAAATTAATCAATGATTTAATTAATTAAATAATTACTTAATCATACTAAAAGCACAATCTTTAAGCCTGAGGGTATGTTACTAAGAAAGATGCACCGTGACATTGAAACAATGGGTCACTATGGAAATAACAATAATTTCCACCCATTTTATCAAAAGACTTCATTTAAACCCCTAAAGAATACAGGTATATACTAATTTATTCACTTAAACCAAAAACCACTAGGTACCTCTAATTATGAATGTTAAAAAATAAAATAAAATAAAATAAATCTAAAATTCATTACTTGACTGAGTTAGAAATTGTCAAAAAATAAGCCAAGTAAAATGACCAAAGAAATGGTCAAATTCAACAATATATATAATCATTGAAGTCTGAATATATTTCTCAAAAAATTCCAAGAAACTTCATAAGAACAAGACGGTTCACAAATAATTAACTGTATTCATTAAATTTATTCAAATAATTTTTAAGTTATTTATGTAATATAATATATATAAATTAATTAAATTTAGTCTTACTTTTAATTATCTCACCAAGCTTCTTAACTTTAATAAGACACCTATTGATAAAGCTTCATTAAGACCTGGATAGTTACTAGCATTTAATTTGATTTGCCATTTTAATTCAAGCTCCAGCAATTTTAACGAATAAGGGCCCCCTCTAGGGTTAATTTTTAATCTATCAATGATCAAAAATTTATATCATATATATGTAGTGCAGCGTTCATGCTAACAATGACAACTATCGACACACTGTGCCCTTCCATGTTTAGAATCAGAGTGCATACAAAACAGCCCTTTGCTACGAAGAGTGTGAGCATGCCCAGTATGCCGTTGTGTAAATGGACACATAGTGCATTCCAAACGGACGTGTGCTACTAAGTGTGCGAGCATGCCCAGTGACACCGTGTGTCAGTTATGTGCCTCTATGTGTATGGGCATGGCCATTGTAATCCTGTATAGTGATAGTTGTCATCCAGACAACAGATGGACATACCCCACTTCAGGATAGATTCCTACATTGAACACACTGGTTCACAGGTATGTACATCGTAAATGCCAGCATCCATGTCGATGTCCGTATTCCTAGATGGTCATATTGACTGTCTTGGAAGGTGTAGTGTCTGTGGCGCATCTCGTATCTATGTAGTGTTGTAATAGTGGTCCGTAGATAGGCAGTTATCCTGATCACACCACTGGCGTGTGTTTGTCTCCGTCTGCCTGGGGACAGTAATATGCTTTTAGACTGCTCACACGCCATACAATCCCTATTGGTGTCTTTTCCATTGCTGATGATGTCACCCACCTAGAACTATGCCTCTGGAGTGCTGTGATCCAGTAATCTCAGTAGCGTGTTCTGTAACTGTGTAATGCTGTAGTGTGATAAGGTAGTTAGGTCTATGTTCTAATCCCAGCCATGCCAATTGTGTGTTTCTGTCTGCCTGGGGACAGAGTAGTGCTTTTAGACTGCTCATTCTCCATACAATCCCTATCGGCATCTTTTCCATTGCTGATGATGTCACCCACCTAGAAGTATGCCTCTGGGAGAGCTGTGATCCAGTAATCTTGGTAGCGCATTCTGTAACTGCGTAATGTTGTAGTGTGATAAGGTAGGTAAGTGTATGTTCTAATCCCAGGCATGCCAATTGTGTGTGTGTGTGTGTTTCCATCTGCCTGGGGACAGGGTCATGCTTTTAGACTGCTCACTCTCCATACAATCCCTAGCGGCGTCTTTTCCATTGCTGATGATGTCACCCACCTAGAAGTATGCCTCTGGGAGAGCTGTGATCCAGTAATCTCAGTAGCGCATTCTGTAACTGTGTAATGCTGTAATGTGATAAGGTAGTCAGATCTATGTTCTAATCCCAGCCATGCCAATTGTATGTGTATTTCCATCTGCCTGGGGACAGAATAATGCTTTTAGACTGCTCACACTCCATACAATCCCTATCGGTGTATTTTCCATTGCTGATGATGTCACCTACCTAGAAGTATGCCTCTGGGAGTGCTGTTTTTCAGTAATCTCGGTAGCGCATTCTGTAACTGTGTAATGCTGTAGTGTGATAAGGTAGTTAGGTCTGTGTTCTAATCCCAGCCATGCCAATTGTGTGTGTGTGTGTGTGTGTGTGTGTGTGTGTGTGTGTGTGTGTGTTTCCATTTGCCGGGGGACAGAATAATGCTTTTAGACTGCTCACACTCCATACAATCCCTATCAGCATCTTTTCCATTGCCGATTATGTCACCCACCTAGAAGTATGCCTCTGGGAGTGCTGTCCCCAGTAATCTTGGTAGCACGTTTTGTAACTGTGTAATGCTGTAGTGTAACAGAATAGATAGGTAAGTGTGCTATTCCAAGGCATGACAAGTGTGTGTGTTTGGCAGTCATATCCTATGTCTTGGTATCTGTGAGTGGCTAGCTCCAGGATGTGTTGAGCATGTTTTGTTGTTTTCCTATATAGTGTCCATAAATGTCACAATTGCCCAAGAGACTGGGTTGGCAAGACATACACATACATTCGCCAATAGGTCTGGTGAGTAAATGTCAGCAGCCCTAATCTTACCCTTAATACAGTCTGACCCGTGTGAGGCAACGAAACACACTTGCCTTGATAGTAACACCAGTACATAATGCAGGAGGCACATGTGGTTTCCTTTTCATTCTTGTCTAATGCTTTGGTGTCATGTGGTCCGCTGTTGTGATATATATTCTATATCTACGTATGTGTGTGTGTATATGTATGTGTGTGTGTGTGTGTGTGTGTGTGTGTGTGTGTGTGTGTGTGTGTGTGTGTGTGTGTGTGTGTGTGTGTACATATATATATATATATATATATATATATATATATATATATATATATATATATGGACATTAGCACACATAAATCTACATGACATGTCTTATACTGTTGAATGCCTGTGCTGGATGATCTGTATGTGATCACCTCAGATGTATGTTTATCTGCCATGGCTTAGTGGTAAAGCACATCGTCTGTGGTGTGCAGGGTCCCCGGTTCAAGTCGTGTAGAAACCAGTTATTTTGTTGCTGGAAGAACAAGGTACATCAAATACGGAGATGGTAAGGCGCTTTTAACCAGTTGTGTGCGGATCTGCGCGACAGTAAGCAGTGGTTATTATTTTGGAGGCTCAGTATGGGTCATGTAACTATGCATTAGAAGACAATACTATGCAAACAAGGTGGAAAACAGTGGATCCTGTTTATCCCCAGGGTGTGATGCAGATCCCAAGAGTGTATGTGTATAGATAGCTGGGTGCAGGACTCGAATATAGGTGAAAGCATGGGGGGTTGTCAGGCATACTGTACGTACATTGGAGCCCTGTGTCTCGGGATTGCTCCTGCCTTAGCATGCCTAAGCTAGGGGTGTGTCTATACCTGCCTAGTGCAATTGGGAGGGACAACAGCAATAGGAGAGTAGTCAAGGTAAACAAGCTGCGCAAACAGGTGATAATTACCACAATCAGCAGATTACAGGCCCAGCCCGGCCCAGAACACTACGATAAAGTGAGCAAGCACCATACACACAGGGTTTTTCCACACTCGACACCACCGGTGTATACATGCGGGGACATTTTTCGAAACAATCCAACCAAATGAGAAGGGCTGCAGCAGGCAACATAGACCAACATGTGCAGGAGGCTGAGGGTGGTGAGGATGTGAATGCTGCTGAACAACCCTCAGTGTGGAGACAGGGAAGACTTTACAGACCCAGAGTAACCTACCAGGGGCTACATGAGCTGGAGATAGTAGATCGCTATGGGGTGGACAGAAACCTCCTACAGCAGATTGTTGAGCTGTGCCGGCCACACCTGACACATCGAACAGGTCGAGGGAAACCCATTCCAGTGGATATCAAGGTATGTGTAGGCCTAGATATACTTGCCACAGGTACCTCCCAAAGCACAACTGGGGATATCATGGGGATCTCACAGGCATCTGCATCCAGAGTATTGCACCAGTTCCTAGATGCCATGTCACCACATGCCAGTGAGCACGTACATGTCCTCAACACACGTGAGGTGATGACCAGCAATATACGTCTCTTCCACCAAATGGCAGACTACCCTGGGGTAGTGGGTGCTATAGCCTGCACGCACATACATATCAAAGCACCACCTGGTGAGCGTGGTAGGGCCTACATTAACCGCAGGGGCATCCCCTCCATCAACCTCAAGGTCGTATGCGATGCCCAGGGCATTATACTGAATGCGTGTGCTGGCAGCCCTGGAATCTATGACGATTCCAATATATGGCATCTGATGCAGCTGTACCACACCTTTGCCAATATGGACATCCCCTACAGTCACCTAGTGGGGGATGCTGAGTAACCACTGGAGCCATGGCTGATGACACCCATCAGCAATGTACACACACCTGAACAACTACGCCATAATGAGGCACATGCACAGGCAAGACATATAATTGAGCATGTGTTTGGGATGCTCAGGTCACAGTTCCAGTGTCTGGACACATCCAGTGGAGCCTTGCAGTATTCACCAGCTACATGCACCCAAATTGTTATGGTATGTGCTATGCTACACAATATGATCCTGCGGAAACAGTTGCAGCAGGGACAGCATGGGGCAGGGCCACACAGCCCCCCAACAGTGCCAAGGCCTGTACAGGCACAGTGTGACTCAGAGGAGGAACTACCTGAGCTGGACCCAGTAGGTGAAAGGAGGCATTCCCAGTATGACCTGCCCTTGGCAAAGAGGCAACACATAGCATATGCACTGGCTCAGTAGGTACCCAGGGAATTTCACACTCTCTGACTCGCACAGACAGTAAAAGGGATGCCAAACATGACACTACCTGTGCTCAGCCATGTATAGGAAGTGCACTGTGTGCATCCGACATAGGCAGCCCTCCAGCACCATCCTCAGGTCTGGCACACCCTCAAGGTAAGTCAATCAACCTACCAATTGGCAGTTGTATTAGAATGTGTTTTTACCTGTAGCTATGGTATGGATGTCAGCATGCAAGGGAATTTGGTGGCCGAATGTTAGGGCAGCGGACAGTACACATCCATAGTGGCATCATGACATCTGTAGCACATACCGGGGTCACAATAGTAGCCAGTAGTACACAGGTGTCCTAACCCACTGCAGATTATGGGCTGAACATCATGTGTGTCCATACAGCTCACACAAGTCTCAGCCAGCTGGACAGGTGTAGACCAATACAGACAAATGCTGTACAATGACCTCTGAATATGCCCAATGGATGACCCCACCCCCCCCACAGACACACACAGACAGACTACAGCAGGCCAGGCAGTTGGATGTAGGTTGTGAAGGCTAGGACGTCTGAAACCAATATGTTAGTAATTAAAGCTAGGATCTGAAGTACACTGGTATGCCTCTAGCCAGCACATTAGGTAGGTCCACACACTGAAATGGAGTACCTGACATACCGGTACAGTAGTAGCAAAAGTGTATAACTGTCAGCTGTGCCCCCCTTCCAACGTACACATGTAACAGTCATGTGTGCACCCCCCGGTGCTGTGTAGGAATGTGGATACAGATGGATGTCCCCCCACGCTGTGCAGAAATGTAGCAACAGTCAATGCCACATGACTGATGGATACCCTGCAGACACAGCATGCCACCTGTCAGTGTACAATGCAGGGTTCGGCACCACAGTACTGACTACCTGGACATGTAACACATGCGATCCAGTTGACCATACTGGGTATGCTCAAACACATGAAGGTATGATGCTAATGTCAGTCGACAACATGTGTAATGGTCATACTGGGCATGCTCACACACTTAAACACAAGACGACCAGGTCTGCAAACACCAGTGGTCTGGACATATCTGCCAGTACATTGCTATACTGTTGGATGACTGTGCTGTATGGTATATGTGTGGCACTGTCTATTGTCTGTATATATGCCATGGTGTATTGGTAATTCAGATTAGCTGTGTGTGCAGGGTGTTG
The DNA here is from genome assembly GCF_019279795.1 of Protopterus annectens. Lineage (NCBI taxonomy): Eukaryota > Metazoa > Chordata > Ceratodontiformes > Protopteridae > Protopterus > Protopterus annectens. Next base: position 1,693,918,608 of record NC_056725.1, on the reverse strand, counting down.
CTACCAACACTTGCAAAGGACAGTTCTTTGTTTGCAGCCAGAACAAGGCCATTGGATACGGAGTGGGTAAGGCACATTGCAGCAGTTGGAAGCGGTTGTGTATGGGTTTGCGTGATGTTAAGCACTGCTGACTTCTGGTTACAGCTTCTTATACTTGTTTAGACTCCACATTTCTTTAACAGTGCAATACTCACATACTGGTAGCCAAACACGCTTACACACGCTTGCTCCCTCACTTGCACATGCACTGACATTGATGCTTGCATTTATCACTCACGCTGGGTGGGCGTGATCCCTTGTGATGCCTATTACATCAGACTACATGATTACAGTATCGGGTATGGCTGACCATTAGGCAACAGCATGGTGTTCGACTGTACGGAATCGGCGGCCTGTCCAGTGAGTTAATCATATTATATGCGTGTTCCTCATACAATCTGCTCCCATCTGGCTGATACATGGGAACCGATACTCTGCAATGCAGACAAGTAAATGTATTTTGGGAACCACATCTGTCTGCCGGGTCATGCTACCGGATACCTATTGTAGGTTTTCCACCTTTTAAATTGGCTGAAGTGAGACTTTAGGATTCACACCTGTCCTACTTTGCATGGGACAGTCCCTCATTAGGCGTATGTGTCATACAAGAATAATCTAGGCATAGTAAATGTCCTGATTACAGGACAATATTATATTCTACGTTTCTCTAATAGTTGCATGTAATGGTTATTGTATAAATTACACTTCTATACGTTATGTGAAGTAGCATAAGCAACTTGACTGCTGCTAGACTAAGCTTTGATTTGTGCTAATACGTATATTTCTGTACTATGCATGGCTGTAGGTTTGTTCTGACCTGTAAGTCTGACATTTCTATGAAGCAGGTCCCACTTTGGCCATTTGGAAAGGTGACAGCCCTATAGGACCTATATGTAGAGATGTCAGATTTGGCAAGGCAACACATACCCACAGCCAGTAGAAAATTGACTACTTCACCGGTTTGCATAAGTAAAGGTTATTCTTGTAGCATTATAGTTGCGAATACTGTTTCCTATAACATCTAGGTGTTTCAGATACAACAAAATCGTTTTATGCAACCACTACAGACAATATATGGATTCTTTGCCCGAAATCGCAGGCCATGTGCCATAATAACATGCATTTTGCAGGACACAACTGCCCAGAGGGGAGTGTCCCTCACAAAGGTGAACAGGTGGTAACCCCAAACTATTGTGCTATCATCTACCTAAGGTAGTTGGCGGAATATGCGCTTTCTGTCACTAGCAGACCTCACATACGAATGGGGAAGAATGAACACTGTATCAGGGACACTGCATAACACCCTCAGGGACACATTTAGATGATTGGTTCTATTAACCTGACACATTGACAGTCACAGGGCATATGTATTCATTCACATTTGTCGAGGTACATGCTGTTTATGACTCATACATGCTGTCATTAGTCATTATGTGTATTCTGCCACCTGTCCACCTAATATCACTAGTTCTGGAAGGGTTTAGTTAGGACTGTGCTAGATTCTGATTTGTAATCACGAACGTCCATGATAATCGGGTACAGGGCACTGATATAGTCACTAT
>NC_056725.1:1693902007-1693914507 GCF_019279795.1 Protopterus annectens | reverse complement strand
CATTCACCTTTACATGTTTAAATGTTGGCTTTACAGCACAGAGACATTCATTCCACAAGAAAATTATATGTGCTATAGTCGCACTTGAACCGGGAATGCCTTTACTTTAGGTGGATGCTCTAACCACTACACTATCGGTGTTCTGCTTCATTTATATGTATACCTCTACAATTTCACCCAAGTAATTCACACAACTACTCGCCCTAACAAACACCACCCCCCAGGATCCATCATCGACTGGGTCCTAGTCTCCCATCCAAACAAAATAACTGTCTCTGGTACTATCCCAGACACCTTTAGTGACCATCTCCCTGCTTTCATACATCACTCATCCAACATCACTAAACATCAACACCACTACATCCACACTCATAATCTCAGCAACTTCAACCCCACAAATTTCTCAAACACTTTTAAACATATTAGCTGGCAAATACTAAATACTCTTCCCCTTGACAATACAGTAGAACATTTTAACTCTATCTTCCTAAAAACCCTCAACTCCCAAGCCCCGCCAAGAAACAAACAAATCAAGACTAATTCTGCTCCTTGGCTCTCCAACGAAACTAAACAAATCATGCATTGCAGGGACAAATCCTGGAAGCTCTACCATAGGTTCATAGGTTGGTACTAGGCTATCAGCCCTAGGGCCTATACAAGCCTAGCCATAACAATTCCATGGCTATTTCTTCCCCCACTATTTACTTCCCTGGACCCCTGTCTAGCAGGGTAGCTGACGTGATCCCCGGGGTGAATTTCCTTTTTCCCATCCAATCATCAAGGTTCCTTTAGAAGAGGACCAAAGAGGCACTCTGCTTGACATGTATGGGCAATCTATTCCAGAGTCTGGGGAGTCTCTGGGTCAGGAACCTATCCCTCCAGCATGTTTTGTTTATTGTAATGACAAGGTTTAGATCCCTGGAGTGTGTGGCTCTGAGGGATTGGGATTTCTTTAAGTGTAGCATGTCCAACAGCTCTGGGAAAATAAGAAGCCTTCTACCTTACTTCAATACACCCAACTCCGCAACCAAGTAAAAAAATGAATCACCTCAGACAAAAAAAACTACTATAATAAACTTCAGTCCAACAATAACAAGAACCCAAAACTATTCTGGAAATCTGTTAATTCCCTACTCCATCCAGGGTCCAGGAATAATCCCTGCCCTGACCCTAGCATAACTGACTCAGAACTAAGCTCTCACTTCAACACATTTTTTACAGAATCCATAGCTAATCTAACCAAATCTTTTCCAGACAATAATCCATCCAACTCTCTTTCCTCTACCCCCAACAACCCTCATAACTGTCCTCTTAATTTCCAGCTCAAACCTGTTCCAACTACTTTCATAAAAAGACTCCTAGCCAGACTAAAACCTTGCTCAAATGCCCCTGACAACATACCCTCCTCCTTCCTCAAATCTGCTGCTGAAGGTATTGCTCTCCCTATAAGCATCCTAATTAACAGATCTTTAAAAGAGTCATATGTACCCAAACTTTGGTGGTCTGCCTTCATTCTACCTCTTCATAAAGGAGGCAAAAACACCAATATCTCCAATTTCCGCCCAATTGCCCTACTCTCGCCAATATCAAAAATTCTAGAAAAATGTGTCCACCACCAACGTATGCCTTTTTTAACTCAGAATCACCTCATAACTCCCACCCAGCATGGCTTCTGCCCCGGCCACAGCAACATTACCACCTTCCTATCCTTCTTAGAAACAGTAAATCTAGCCCGTGATTCTGGATTACTAGTATCCACAGTACTGCTAGATCTTTCTAAAGCCTTTGATACCATCTCCCACAAGCACCTTCTCTTTCATCTCTCCAACCTTCATCTCTCCCCTGATACCCTATCCTGATTCTCCAGCTACCTATCAGACAGATCTCAAGCTGTCAGATGGAAGAACTCTACCTCCTCCTTCTTGCCAATACCCACCGGTGTTCCCCAGGGGTCCATCCTCGGACCCATGCTTTTCAACATTTTCATTAATAACCTTCACACAGTCATCCCTGACACAACAGTTATCCAATACGCTGATGACTCTACCTTAGTCTGTGCCACCGCTAACCTACCTGAATTCCTGACTAAAACTCAAATAGCTTTTTCCACTACCGAGAACTGGATGCACCGCAACCATCTCTCTCTCAACTCTAATAAATCTAAAATACTTCTCTTCCCTCCCACCAGGGCTTTCTCTTTTGACAAAAATGCTTTCAAAGTCCTAAGCCAAAGCAACACTGCCATAGAAGTGGTCCCTTCTGCAAAACTCCTTGGCATTACCATAGACGAACACCTTAAATTTGATATCCACATCCAAGGAAACATAAAGAAAACCCACCAAAAGCTAGGTATGCTCTATAGGAATAACCGCTTTCTCTCCAACTCCTCCAGGCATACTATAGCAACTACCTACCTCCTACCTTCTTTACTATAAGGAGCCCCACTTCTAACTAGCCTGTCTTCTTCCAACACCTCTAAACTCGAAATTTGCTATAATAAAATCTCCATATTCGCAACTAAATCCAAAACCTCTACTCACCACTGCCTTACCCTACAATCTCTGAACTGGCTGGAACTCTCTAACCACCTAGACTATCTCCAACTAACCACCGCTCACAAATTAATATTCTATCCAGATAAATGCTCAGCCTTAACAAACATCCTTCCCCCTTACATCCCAACCAGATCTCTGAGATCTGAACACCAAAATTTAATCTCTATCCACAAACCCAAACATTCTGCAGGCCAACTCCTTCTCTCTTTCACTGTAGGCAAAAAATGGAACTCTCTCCCTCCTTCACTTAGGACTACACCTAATTCTGAATCCTTCAAGACCCAACTTTTCTCATACCTATCTACTAAACGTAAATGTTCCTGCTTTCACCCTACATAAACTCATAGAAATTTCCCTTTTGAGCTCTCCATACTCCTACTCCACACTTCACTATAACCTCTTTTTCTATTCTCCTAAAACAAACCTAAGCTAACATCCTCAGATTAAGCAAGTTCTCTCTCTTGACTCCAAGTATGTATATATTGTAAATATCAAGTAAACCACATATGCTTATTTTTCAGACAGTTGAAACTTATTGCTCTGAATGTAAATACCTGCAAACTGTGCTACCTTTGTCTAAATTGCATTATAATGACAATGTTTTCACTTGCTGTACCTGATTGTATGAATTTATATATGTATTTTACCTTTGCATTATGTAACCTTTTGTAATCGTGTTGCTTATTGGAGCTTTTCTCCACGGGCCTCCACTGAAAATAGGCACATTCTGGCCCAGTGGACTTCCCCGGTAATCAAACTGAAATAAATAAAAATAAATAAATACCCATGGTTCATAGCTACCCTAACATATGCCTCAACTCTTCACTTACACAGCAGGCATACATTCTCCTGCTGGGAAAACCGCAGTACTACATATGCAACATTCCCTATTCCCTACTGCTCTGGACCCGTGCTGCATGTTTACTCACAACAAGGATATTCAGAACTCCAAAGCTTATAGTCTTGGCACATATGTGTGTTTGATTGTCAGGGTGTTCATGTGGTCATCCGGGTTTAGGTTTGTCTGACTGGAGACTGGAACTGCCCTGTACCCATTTAAAAGTCAGACTTAGCACATGGACAGAGTTGGTCCCAAGTTTAACATTCTACCTGTGCTTACAGATGCAGGGGTTTGGACACCTCTGACCATCACATAAAATTAGCAGCCCTTATATGGCTTGGACCCAGGAACAGACACACATTAGTCACCGGTTTAACGACTACACCATCCGTGCTACATTCCGCATGGATGGCAGTTAGGATATATGACTTCACTACAGGTATTCAATAGTACTGGCAACAAATGTGACAGTTGGTTGGTGTATATATGTGTACGGACCTCTCAGACACTCAGGGACTAATTTCAACAGTGACACGAACAAGGCTAGGACAAATCAGGTACAATCACAGACACGTTTACAATATTAGTACTATTAACTTGAAATGTGTTGACAGATTCAGAGCATATGTATTAATACTTATTTTCCGAAGTTAAAAGCGTCTATTACTCTTAATTATTGTCATTATTCTTTCAAGTGTCATTCAACACCTTTCCTCCAAAGGTCACTGGTTTTAGGAGGGATTAAGAGGCTGGCCAGTTATTGTGCGAATGCTCTGACCATTGGCAGGGTTGCCACATTTTCATATGTCCAGGATGGGATATATTCGGGACACACCAGATTTTTTAGGCCAACACATACTCACGGTCAGTACAGGGTTTAGAACTTTAATTATTTTCCTAGATGAGAGCTTATTCCTGTAGCACTTTAGTTGCTTATTCTGTTTCTTGTAAGATTTATGTATTTTACATACAGAAATAACTGTTTTAGGCAACTGTTACATGAAATACGGTACATAGTTATTTCTTACAATCACAGGACATTTGCCATTGTATCATTCTTGGTCAGGACACACCTACCCAAACAAAGTGGGACAGGAGGTACCCTGCTTATGTCAGCGCCTTAATCACCCTATATCCAACTGCCACTATGTGAATGTGTACAGTATATTTTCTCGATAATTCATGTGGGGAGCCGTGCATCACGGGCAGGTGTTTGATCCCGGGTAGTAGGTCCTGCATGATCGGCTGGAGGCTGAGCAGTCTCGTGAACCACTACTGCACATACAACTTGTGTCCAGATGTCTACAGGACTGGATATCGTGTCGTGATTCCAAGTCTGATGTTTACACAGGATACTTATCCCACGAGGGATATCCAAAAATTGAACAAGCCAATAACCTTCGATTTTTTTGGATTTATGAAAATGTGATAGGGTTTTACATGCAAGGGATACAATCCTGACACTGCCTAGAGTGACACTGCCTACTAGATATGAATAGTGGTCACTATGTGCAGATATGGCTGCACCAAGCTAGTAGCCCGAGTATGGCTGGATTTGGTGGACGTTCAGGAATGGGGGGGTTGTGTGCTGTACAGGGGATGATGGGTATTCAATTATGCATCCAGGTGTGTTGTAGTTGGATGGCTCAGTTCCGTCCAGACCATTATGTGGGTATGTGCCGGTGACGTTTCTGTACATGTGTATCGCACATTTTAATATTCATATGTTTGTGTGATTGTGTTCTACAGTATGGCCTGTTAGGTTGTATTGTGGATGTGTATGTTTGTTCTTTGTGTTTCTTTCTGATTCACCCACTGCTCCCTCATACACCTCCAGTTCACCTATTGTGCATCCAACACAGTCTCGCCTTAGCGGATTATTACATTACCCACCCACCCCCCCACACCCATATTCCACATAGGGTTACCACCTGTCCCACTTTGCGAGGGGCAGTCCCTGTTTGGGCGGTTGTGTCCTGACAAAAAATTGTCAAATGGCAAATGTCCTGAGATTTTAGGGCAAAATTATTTCCTATATTTTATGTAATAGTTGCATAAAACAGTTATTCTGTATCTAAAATACCTAAATGTTATAAGAAACATAATAAGCAACTAAAATGCTATAAGAATAAGCTTTTATTTAGGCAAAATTTTTAAGTTCTAACTTTTGTACTGACCGTGGGTATGTGTCGGCCTGTAAAATCTGATGTTTGTACCAAAAATGTCCCACTTTGGCCATTCGAAAAGGTGGCAACCCTAATTCCACACACTCCATCCATCCCTTCTCTGGTTGATGGCCCATGGCACGGTCAAGGGAACATATTGCATACACTACTTATCTCTGGTACCTGTATGGTTGTGAGGACGACCCTGGCATTTTTCATCTTCCACATGCTGTACATCATGCACATCGGTACACGCAAATACTTATCTTTCATGACATGGTAGGTACACCCGGGTAATACCCGTTCATCTTTGACACATCCTGACAAGAATGTCTTGGACCGCAAATGGGAAGATTTTGGCTGAATGCTCTGACCATTGGTAGGGTTGTCACCTTTTCATATGGCCAGGATGGGATATATTCCGGACAGAAATCAGATTTTACAGGACAACACATACCCACGGTCAGTACAATGGATAGTACTTTTGTTTTATGCCTACATATAAGCTTATTGTTGTAGCAGTTTAGATGCTTGTTCTGTTTTGTTTACTTGCTTATTCTATTTCTTGTAACTTGTAGGTATGTTACATACAGAAATAACTATTGTATGTAACTATTACATGAGATGTGGAACATAATTATGTCATACGGTCACAGGATATTTTACATTTATAATGGTTTTGGTATGGACACAACTGCCCAGATGGATACTGTCCCTCACAATGTGGGACAGGTGGTAACCCTGACCATTGGGCTAGACTTAGCTATTGGTGGCACTCTAACATGATGCGTTTCGCTTCCACTTGGTATAACTATCAACACTGCATTAGAATACGGGCACACGGTTTTAAATGTCATTTGTTCAAGGGATGGGGACTCGATATTCGGCTACGTGCATTTGTGTTTGCTTCTTAATTTTGTGTTCGCAAGAACTGTCTTGCATGCTTTGCATACGTTTCAGTATCCACGGACCCTGACAAGTGTGATTACTATTGCAGGCAGACTGTAATATTCAGCATTTTAGGTTGCACGTAAACAGCCGACATTTCCACGGCTCTGTGCAGCGCTTCGACATGCCCCATGCACTCGCACTCGTTTCCTATGCACGTGTATGTGGCAGCAGCGCACCTTCATTAATATGCATATGGTGCTACTGTGCCATCTGCATGCCGCACAGTCGGCGCAAGCCTAACGCCGGCCTTGTGCCAAGCTTCATGAATCCCGGAGATGAATTATTTATTAGATTTGTTATTGCAGCTGTTATCTTTTCTCATCGAATCCTGTTAAAGGATTGGTATCACAGCAATATCTCTTAATTTGGTACATACATACATACATACATACATACATACAAATTCAAGCAAGGACATTAATGCCCTTCTAGCTTGCCAATATGCCAAAACACCTGTTTCCATAATAAGTGTCCAGGCTGTTCTTAAACATATTTAAACTAGTACTTGCTTTAATGTAATTTTTGTAGTCTGCTCCATGCATCAGTTATTCTGTCAGAGAGCCAATTAGTTCATTTGGCAGGTGAAAAACTGAAATTGAAAATTATCCAGTTAGCAGTTACCAAAATAGTTATTGGTAGTTACTCTCATGAAAAAACAGGAACCCAGGTTCAAAGTAATTATAAAAGAAATTCCTCCAAATGCCAAGACAGGGAGCTACAGACCCTAATTTGAAATTTAAAGTAGATCTCATCCAAAACACATTGGCATTAGCAGTCTGTAGATGCTCAGTGGGAATATTTTGGCTTTAAGATGCTAATAAGAGCTTGATGAGTAACACAATGTGTGCAGGAATATTTGACTGCCGTACAAACAACAAATTATAGGGACTGGGGAGGAGGTACGACCATATAGTTTGTGATTCTCCAGTGCCATCATGAGTTATATAAAAACACACACGATATACTTATGCCTAAGTCCTTAGAACTATTATGCACTAGGCAGCTGCTAACCTAGAATGTCTACTGGTCACTCATTGTAGTCGGGTCAAAGGAGTTATGTAGGTCACTTCATCCCCACCCAGTGAGTCCATGAAAGTGACAAAAAAACAAAAGAATCACTCACAATCCTGTCTGTACACAGAATAAAAATGTGTATTATGGGGTTGCAAACTTTTTCCCAGTATCTTAGGCAAAACATTAATATTAGCAGATTATATTATAAGATACTTAAAGATAACTGTTGTCCCCATTTGTGAATAAGCTGGAAATATGTCAAATGAGTTGGATTCCCACAGAATATTACCACTTTTTGAGAGTGACTTATGCGTGACATGAAAATTGTGTTAAAAGTATGGGGTGGTAGACAGATGTGATACTCCCTTTCCAAATGTCTTACAAAAAAGCTTAAGGGTGCTCTTGAAACCATGTTGTAAAACTAAAGGGAGAGCACAAACCAATGAAATGCCTACACAATATCCTGTTTGGATATCTGAAGATGCATCAAGAAATGACACTGATTTCTTTTGAAAAAACTGGATGCAAGATGAGCGCTTGGGATTCTATATTAAATATCATAAGGATGCCAACTAAGAAACATTTACAGTGATTCATAACGTTATGTTTATGAGGAGCCACAAGGGCAAGGTGCGGATAGCAGACAACAGCTTGAAGACTTACAAAATAGTTGTTATTTCAGTTTGGAGTGACAAATTTCAAGATGATTTAGCAAGACATTATAAGATACGCATTCAGCTAATGATTCCAATAACACTGTTAGCTTATCTGATAGGAAGCAGACCCAGAAGGCATAATATATACATGTGATGAAACAGTATGTCATTTGGCTGACATGGTATTAGTTGTTCCATATAGTCCTGGAGAGCACACTGATGGTGAAGTATACTTTCTGAACTTATTAGCAGAATATAAACAGCACTTCTCTACAAAAAAAATATTGAATTTCTCCTTAGCAACATGGCTCAAAGATCAAATCCAACAAATAAAATAGCTCTTAAGACTTTTCCAAGTGGTTTTATGTTAGACCAGACTAAACCCTCCTACCAGTTTATGATATACAGAAAAAAAGAGTATAAGTTCCCCATACGATAGCCAGCATATCAGGTATCAGAAAAGTCCTCAGAAGGAATGTGAAGGAGATACTGGATTTAGAGGTAATTCAGAAGTTTCACAGGCCCTATGCCTTCTGTTGTAGTTCTTGAATATAAAATAGATATCCACTTGTAAAAGCTCAGAGCAAAAAAGCCTTCAACAAGATAGCCATAGCCTCATACAGTTCATTACCACAACAATTCAGAACTCAAGGAAAGTTTAAGAAATGTAAAAATAAATCCTCAAAACATCTACAAGATGAATACAAATCTCCCTGCTTTGACAAAGGATGCCACAGTAATGTAGGCTTGCCTTACACAGGGTAACATTGTGGTGTATGATGCAGTAACTGAACAAATGCAAGTTAATCCATATTGGCAAGTGAAACTGTAGCATGGAAAAAAAAACTAATTTATTTTACCTCCCACACAAGCAAGTTAAGACTGTATACCACAGGCAGAAAACCATTTATAAAGTTTTCTATGTAAGATACTACTGGTCAGATATTCAATGGCACTCTTTTATCTGACCTGCTTATGAGACAAATGCCAAATGTTTTATGTCTACCTTACCTGTAAGTAAGCCTTTGCCTTCATCACCAAGGTAGTTTTTGGTGTTCTTGCACTGGCCAGCTGAAAGTATATGAAATCATCTGTTTACAACACTTAAAATTTATATAAAGACACTTGGACAGTACTTGAGTACATGATGCCATTTGTAGAACACACGTATGTCTTCTGTAGAGGCACATATTCTGGGCAGTCCTACATCAGATCTAAAACCAGGGAAAGGACCACCCCATCATGTAGCTCAGTACAGAATTACTGCCCAGAATTAGGTCCATTCCATAGTAGTACTGTAAGGCAATGCACTGCTGTGGGCTCCTAGGAAGTTATGGCTACATTTATAGGCAATAGTTTTTGTTTTAAACCGATGATAGCCATTCACCTTTGCTGGTGCAAATTGCAAGGGATGATGGTAAGCTATTATGATGAGCTCTGACACTGCAAATTTATAATCTACCTGCAACCCACCGGACTGGGACAGCTAACATCAGTGCAGATAGCCTATCATGCCAGTTCAGAAGTGAACTTATTCTGAAAAACATATTCCCAGACAAGAGAGTCATTTCTCTGGAACCATTATAAGAAGGTGGAAATGCCAATGCAATAGTTTGCATGACATATTCAATATGCCTTCCACACTGAAATGTATTTGGCACTCTTGTGAGAAGACTAATAATACAATGAACATAGAAGCTACAAATATAGAATGTTACATAATTAAAAACATGGGCAGCATAATTTGTACACTCCCTGAAGAAATGGTCATATTACATTTGAATTTTCTATCTACTACACTCACATTGTCAAACAGTGTTTGTACAACATTTTTCTTTTTGAAAGATCTTGTTGTGTCTTTTGGCTTTTCCCGGTCAGGGGTCGCCACAGCGGAACTCCGGTCCGCTAATGATTGGTAGTTGTTTTTTACGTGCCGAGTTACCAGCCCTGACGCACAACCTTCTGAATTTTTATCAAAATGCTTTAACATGTTTTGTAACTGCATGTTTTATTTAATATTTCAGTAAATGTTTAAGCTGACTACTATGTAACAGATAAACTGTATATGAAACAGAAGAGACTAGTTGTGTCTTTAACTAAATACTGTCAGATGTAACGGTCTAATTAGCAGGACTCTGTGATTACCCTATTCCACCCTGCCTGAACACACAGAATGAGGATTTCATGATACAGATTATAAACAATCTGCAGTTTTGCTCACTACTACAGGATCAGTTTCAGAAACCTTTGTCACATTGTGGTAAATGAATTTATGTGACAAGCAGCCACAAGCAGGGTGTGTGTGACTGAGAAATACACATTCTGCTAGCAATAAGAGAAATGGCATAGCTGGAGTTGTGCTTATAACCTCTTAAAAGTTTTGCTTTGGATTTAATGTAGCATTCTAACAAAGCAAGTATTAAAGCTCAGTAGTTAGTTATTTTAAATTGCAGATGCTTCGACATGCCTAGTTGGACATTAAGCAGGTGTTATAATGCAACAATTTTATGAGCTCAGTCACAGCTTCAGTATTAGCGACAGGAAATGCAGAGCTTTCTTGTGTGCTTAACTTGGTGTGTGGATTATGCAAATGATGGTTCAAGGAACACGTGTTTCTGAATCACTCAGTTTTTGCATAATGTACACTGGCTAATCATCATGCTTCCTTCCCCACTGCACCATGCAGATGTCTGAGTACCTAAGAACAGCAGTGTGCATGTGTGGTTCAGTTCATGGCTCTACGGTGATATCGGTAATTCTAGACAACACATAATGAGAGTGGAGTCGCTGCAATGACTAGATCATTGCCAGCATATTCCAGGAAGCTGGGCTGCCACATTTCAGTCATCATACTGTTATCTTCAAACACTCATACACTAGTTGTATTGGGCTTTTCCATCACCAGTCACACAAATGACGTGAGCCCCACTGCATGACACTTGCCACAAGCAAAAATGGGTATGGCTACATTTTTATCTACAAAGTATTGTAGTGAAAAGTATGATTTCTGACAGCGAGTTCAGAGCTCAAAAGTAGTGTTCTTGTTGTCGTCTTTCGGCTTTTCCCAGTTAGGGGTCACCACAGCGGAACTCCAGTCCTCTAACGATTGGCAGTAGATTCTGATGAACGCCAAGGTGCCAGCTCGATGTTCAACCTTCAATGAAGGCACGCCCATTTACATGTCTTTCTAACGCTCATCCAACCACGGGGAGGGCATGCAAACTCCATACAGAAGGCACTCCATGCACTCCAGCCGAGAATCGAACGGGAAAACCTCTTGCTGTGAGGCAACAATGCTACCGCTGCACCACCATGGCATTTTGTGGAAACAAAAACCTTCCTTTATTTCCTCCGCAAACAATACGGACCAAGGCTCTTTTATGAACAGTACCAAGAATCTCAATATAAGGCATTGGCAGAGAAGGCCACTGCAGGTGGTCACACATGCCAGTGTCATACCATGAAATGATGAGTAATGCCACCACCATGACAGTGACCTGAAAAGGAGAATTCCTGACCTTCCTGGACTGACTGGGGGCCAAGATGAGGGAGAAGTTACGACCTATGTCCTGAAAGTACTCCCATGTTTACCTCCACATGCAGACTAGCACTCTTTGCATACAGATATCTAACTGACTCCCATTTCTTTCTCCACAGCCCCAGAACAGATTGCAGAGAATATGCAACTGCACAAGAGGAGATCTGAGCACTTCAGTGTGCCCCAGGGAGAATATACCTGTTGCAGGTAGTACAGCTTCACATGTTAACAATCCTATCAATTGCCATAGCAGTAGATGGGGTAGATATGAGTTGCCACATTATCAAATGTTCAGAGTGTGCTTTATTTTTGGAAATTTATCATTTGCCAGCAATCACATGGACCTTAGATAAATTGTTGCCATACAAGCAAGTTATGCAGTCCACTGCCAATTGTTTAGGATCTAATGTTTAAGATGCTAAAGTAATAGTTTACTACAAGTGTAACAGTTATGTTAGGAAATATTTGTAACCCCACTGCTTTGTGCCATTTGTGATTTTACTTGATATTTTTAAAAATACAACTGTCCATATAGAAAGTGTTCATCATAAAGGAAGTTTTGTGTTAGCCCTTACTGTAGACAGTATTGGCACGTAGGTTGCATGTTTAGTATTTAATAGGAGCACTATATAGCCAATTGTGCATATGTCAGAGGTTACATGCCTCCATAGGCATGTATATGTAGCTCAATCTGTTAAAACACTGCTGTTCCACTATCATGTGGCCAGTGGGTTCAGTTCCTACCTTGGTAGACTATTTTGATAGCAGTTGTGGCTGAGG
>NC_056725.1:1693889507-1693897007 GCF_019279795.1 Protopterus annectens | reverse complement strand
CTATATATCATGTCAATAACCCTCCCTTCCAGCTTTCAAGACCATTCTGAAATACATCCTAGACAAAAGCTGTCTCTGTTCTTGCTCAACACCAATATAAACTATATCCTTAAATCTGAACAAGAACTTATTCATACCTTACATCTCCTTACTCTCTCTTCTTCATTCACTTCCTTATTTCTATCACTTTTTCTCCCCTGGCTTTCTCTCTAAATATGTCATAAGCCTGCTTTTCTCTCACTTAATTTTGCAATTCTTGTTTGCATTATACTAACTTACCTTTAATTTGTCTATAAACTGACTAAAATTTCTTTATTAAATCATTGTCATATAACATATATCTATTTTTAACCAGTTTTCACTTTATGTCTAATTTGGTATAATTATTTAAACTGTATTTGTTTTTGTATTATTTGTAAAGACTGGAAAATTATTGTTCTTAAAATCTTAAAATGTTTTGTAATACTTTAGAGGTTTTCTCTTCGGGCCTTCTCTGAAAATGAGCTTCTGCCCTGTCAGACTTTCCTAATACTCAATTGTCAATAAATACATAAAAATAAAAATAAATGAGTGTCACAGTGGTAATTGCCAGCAGAAATATGGCTGTGTCAGGGGGTCATAACCAGAATGAGCATGCACAGAAGTGTGTGTGTGTGTGTGTGTGTGTGTGTGTGTGTGTGTGTGTGTGTGTGTGTGTGTGTGTGTGTGTGTGTGCGCACCCGCGTGCACTGGTTAGTACTGCAGTAGAGTTATAGAGCCCAGAACGTACACAAGCAGCCCTCGGGCTATGTGAACATTGGCCTCCTCTCCACAACTCATATTTTGTCCCCCCTCCCAAGCCCTAAGGCCACATATACAATAGGATGACATGAGGCACACTTTTAATGGGGACCAGGGGATCTGCCTCACTGATATTGTGAAGGCCTGAATGTGTCCACAAAGACTTAAAAAGAAAAAAGTCATGAATATTCAGAAGCCATATAGCTGAAACACTTGATGTCCTTAAGAGTCATTTGCATATATCCTATGGGCCTCTATGACAGAAGGTGTAAGGTATCACACTGTGAAAACTCTAGCTTGGCTAGTTTTTCTTGTAGTTTTTACTAACTGGCTTTACTATGGGGAATGAGCATATCTCACTCACTTTACACAGATGACCTGCTCCTGTCCCTCATCAAACCAGAATTAGAGTTAGAAATGGTGTCAGTGGTTTTACAAATATTTAGTGGTGTTTCTGGCTATAGGATTAATCCAAGACAGAGGTGCTAAAAAGTAATTGTTCTCCTTCAATGAATTTTCATAGAAATGTCCTGTTATTAGACAACTTGAAAATTATGACTTACATATTTACCTCCAATCTAGGGGACTCAGTGTTCTTAATCTGGAACAGTATTGTTGTAAAAGTAAGAAACTGTTTCCATCCATGACATGGCTTAAATCTAGACTTTCAGAAAAGATTTTTATCTTTAAACTGGTTTGTGCTTTGTGACAACCGTGCCCTGGCCCAGCAATCAAGGAGCCTCAATCCTCACCACTAACACCAGGGAGGTCATCTCCTAGAAGAGGAAAGGATAACTAATACACACAGTAAAGTACAAGTTCCCTTAAGTGCACACAGAGATCACAGTCAGTCTGGGGCTGGTTGTTCCCTTGCTCACCAGGTCCCCAATAAGACTCCCCACTGGCACAGCTATAGGGTCCAGATCTCAGCCAAGATGGGCAAGCTAAAACCTCCAGTACCCTCTCTGTCCAACCAGTGCTTCATGTCCCTACCAAGTAACTGACACACCACACACACACTTTGAGATAAGTATTTATACAACTTCACAGACACTCCTGGGAAATGCTGACAAAGATTCTCCAGCTGTGCCCCTTTACCCAGACCATATGGTAGTAATCCCTACCACCACCCAACTAATAATATCAGCTACAAAAAGGCCCTTAAAAGGGTGTCCAATTATTACTGTGCATTATTATTATCCAATTGGTAATGTGACTATACAGTCTAAGGCTTATTGGAAGGGCTTAGACAGTAAACTCTATAAATATATAACGTACTGTAAAGCATACTTTAACTCTAAATAAACCAGCCACAGGTAGAAGGTTTTAAACATGTTTAATAATAAATAAATAAAACAGAGGACAAAACTACTACACCACAGAAATATCTAAGAGTTCAGAGATCACACAGAAACTTAAAATAATACAGTAGGACAGGTTTGATTTCAAAGAAAAGTACATAATTAATCTTTACTAGCTTTAACTATTCCTACAAGAAATCACAGTGCTAGAAACTTACATGTGAGCTAAGGCAGAGTGCTGAGTTAGATATCCAAGATCAAAATGCTCCCAAGTCTTTTGTGAGAAATAGTATTTAAACATTACTAACAAACATGTCTCTAAGGCCCTCCCAAATTACATAATTTTTGACACTTAGGTTTTCCCAGGCAAACAAACTGCATTATTTAGCAATCTAACACCTGCTCAGAAACTTACAACAATACAAGACATTTCACATGTATACTCTAACAGAAACCAGAGCAGTAAAGCACATTCCACATCTAAATTCTGGTCATAAACTTTAGCCTTAAAACAATGGGCATGAAACCTTCATCTAGACTCACTGGAACTGAATTCTAATATGAAAGGGTCACAACATGCTTCACTGGGCCAGTAGAGTGCAATGTTGTCACATATTTTGCAGTTCTACATTTCACAGTATTCTTTTACACTCAAGAAAACATGCCTGTATTTTTTACATTTATTTACAAATGCCAGAATTATATATCAAATTCTATTTGACTAGGCTGGCAGCCTTCGCCCATCTCTCCCCAATTGTCACATCTCTCCTCCCCCCCGGGAACTCAAGCAAGTTTTTCAAGTACCCCTTGAGAAACATTGCTTGAGTGTGTCAGATCTATCTGGGTGTACCTCACCCCATTCCCTGTCTTGAGAGCCCATCTGCATTGGCATTGCTACTCCCACTGCAGTGCTGCACTGACATATATGCTTGCAACCCCAGACTCCATCTTAGCAACTGGGCATTTTGCTGACTGGCTCTGTTTAACCATGTTAGAGGGTTGTGATCTGTCATCACAGTGAATTTTCTTCCATACAGATAAGGCTGAAGTTTTTGTAGTGCCTACACTATGGCTAGACATTCCTTTTCTACCACTGCATAGCATTCCTCCCGGGATTGGAGCCTACAACTGAGATAAACCACTGGATGCTCTTCTCCCTCTGAAGAAAAATGGCTAAGTAAAGCCCCCACCCCATAATCTGAAGCATCCACCTGCACAACAAAGTCTTTGCTGTAGTCTGGACTGGTTAACACAGGGGATCCTCCCAAAGCTTCCTTAAGTTTCTGAAATACCTGCACACATGCTGGGGTCCACACTACCTTATCTGGCCTGTTTTTCCTTGTCAGGTCTGTGAGGGGAGCAGCTATGGTACTATAATTGGGAACAAGCTTTCTGTAGTACCCTGCTGTCCCCAAGAATGCCCTCACCTGCTTTTTGGTAACATGTGCAGGCCATGCCTGAACAGCTTCCACTTTGGCAGGTTCTGGCCTCATCTTACCACTCCCCACTCTATGTCCTAGGTAGGAGACTTCTGCCATATCCACCTGACATTTGCTCGGTTTAATGGTCAACCCTGCCCTCTGTAGTCTGCCCAGCACCTGCCTGACATGCTGAAGGTGCTCTTGCCAGGAATGGCTGTAGATAGCAATATCATCCATGTAAGCAAGGGCAAACCCTCCTGCTCCTGCTAAGATATGATCTACCAGCCTCTGGAAAGTCGCTGGGGCATTCTTCATCCCAAAGGGCATCTTTGTGAACTCATACAAGCCAAAAGGAGTCACAAAGGCTGACTTCTCTCTAGCACTGGGAGTCAAGGGTATCTGCCAGTAACCCTTGGTAAGATCAATGGTTGTAAGATTCATAGCCCACCCAGCTGCTCTAGGGCCTCATCTGTCCTAGGCATGGGGTAAGCATCTGCCTCTGTGTGACTATTTAATTTCCTGTAATCCACACAGAACCTGGTGCTGCCATCCTTCTTTGGCAGCAACACCACTGGTGAGGCCCAAGGACTGTTAGACTCTTGAATCACCCCTAGTTCCAACATCTCTTGTAACTCCTCCCTCAGAGTCTGTTTAACTCTCTCAGGCACCCTATAAGGGGCCTGCCTGATAGGCCCTTGGAGTCCTGTATCCATCTGGTGCTACACCAGGTGGGTGCTCCCTGGTTTCCTGGTGAACATGCCCCCAAACCCCTGCAACACTGCTTGGATTTCTCGAACCTGGGTAGGAGATAGCTGCTGGGATATTGCTACCCCTTCCACCGAGGTGTCAGCCCGAGCCTCACTGAGGAAATCAGTCACAAGATCTCTCTCAGTCTCCTCCTTCAAGCCACTGCAAATGCTCAGCACAAGGGCCTCCCTATCTTGGTAAGGTTTCATCATGTTAACATGGTACCGTTTGTGCCCCTGCCTTCTGCCTAGCAGTTCCACCATGTAGTTAACATCACTTACCTTTCTTACCACCTTGTAGGGTCCCTCCCAAGCTGCTTGCAATTTGTTGTGTCTGACAGGAATGAGAACCATCACCTGCTACCCTACAGCATACTCTCTACCTCGAGCATTCCTGTCATACCACACCTTTTTCTGTTGTTGGGCTTCTGCCAGGTTCTCCTGGGCCAGGCCCATGAGTTCCCTGAGCCTTGTCCTGAGGTTTAGGATGTATGCCACAACAGACTCCTTGTGAGACTCACACTGACCTTCCCACTCATCTCAAATTAAATCTAGAGGTCCCCTCACCCTATGCCCATACAGTAACTCAAAGGGTGAAAAATCTGTGGATTCCTGGGGAACCTCTCTGCAAGCAAACAACAGATGGGGCAAATATTTGTCCCACTCCCTCTTAAACTGATCTGCAAATGCCCGTAGCATGGACTTGATTATAGAGTTTAACCTCTCAACAAGACCATTAGTCTGGGAATGGTAGGGGGTGGTCTTCATGTGCTTCACCCCACAGGACTTCCACAGACAAGCCAGCAGGTCTGACATAAAATTGGCACCTCTGTCAGACAGTATTTCTTTTGGGAAACCACCCTGCTGAAAATCTCTAACAAAGCATTTGCCACCTTCTCTGCCTCAATGGAGGACAAAGCCAATGCCTCAGGGTATCGTGTAGCATAATCCACTACCACTAGGATATAATTTTTCCCTGTGGAACTTGGAGTACTCAGAGGACCCACAATATCCATCACTACCCTCTGAAATGGCTCCTCAATCACAGGCAAAGGCATCAAAGGACCACTCACCTTGTCTCCTGCCTTGCCTACCTTTTGGCACTGCTTACAGGTCCTGCAGTACCCTGTTACATCTCTGGAAATTCCAGGCCAATAGAAGTTTTGCATAATATGCCTATTTGTACGTTTTATGCCCATATAACCTGCAAAGGGAATATCATGGGCTATGGCTAGAAGCACCAGATGGTAAGCTCTAGGCACTACCAACTGCTATACTCTCTCACCTTCTAGCCCTCCCTCAGAGGTCCACTCTCTGTACAGTAACCCTTTGTTCCAGTATACAGATTCCCCCTTCCCTTGAGAATCAGGTGCCTCCCTAGCTACCTGCCCCAGGCCTTGCAATGTAGGATCTGAGAGCTGAGCCTGTCTCAAGTCTCTCCTTGTAACCCTTCCCAGCTCCCCTTCCACAGGAAGTCTGGCATCCTCTGACAGCATTGCCTCACTGTCAGCCTGGGTACTACTACTCACCTCTACCTTTGCAGTTACCCTGTCCAAGGGAACATCAGTACCCACAAGCAGCTGTGGCTCACATTCAGTCTCACTGCTACAGCGTAGCTCACTCCCTGAAGTAACCACCTCAGCAGTTCTGGCTGCAAGTATGCAGTCTGTCTGGGTCTCCCACAGGCTACCAGACCCACATGCTTGTCTCCTAGCCTTACTGCATGTAACTGCATAAGTACATAGTACTGCCTCATCCAAATCCTTCCCTCTCAGGACATCTGCAGGATGGTAGTTCTATATCCCTGTTGTCTCAAGACAACCCACTGTTGTCATTTTGTCTTTCCCACTTACTGGCTCTCTCACCTTTGGTTCCCCATCTTGCCTCTGTGGACATCTGTATGCCACATGGCCCCACTGTTTGCATTCAAAATATTTAACCCTAGCTCCTGGATGTGTACCTGGACTAGTGTCTTCCCCTGCTACTGGTGGATTCTGTTGGGTCAGCCTGTGCTGCCCACCATGGGTTCCTTTAGTCCCATGAGCAGTACTGGGGGTCCCTTTCCTGTGCAGGGCTGCCCTGCTTGCTAGGTATAGGTCTCCCTTCTTCCCCAACTCCTTTGGAGTAGCACACTGTCTATTAGATAACCAGATCCTCATGTCCTCAGGCAAAGTGCTAAGGGCTTGTTCCTTTACCAAAAGGTCTGCCAGCCCTTCAAAAGTGGTAATCTGACATCCACTAACCCAGCTATAAAAATAAGTGCTCAGTTCAGCAACATATTCACATACATTTTCATCTGCCTTGCGTCTATGCTCACGAACCTTTTTCCTACACATTTCAGGTGTTAGCTTAAAACATTCCAACAAGTGTCATTTTACAGCAGTATAATCAAAACAGTCAGTGTCATGCAGTTTTGCTAAAGAAGTTACACCTTTACCATGGAGTAAGGGGGTCAGGAACCGTACCCAGAGTCCTTGGTCAACTTCATACTGTTTACATACCCACTCAAACATATGAATGAAGCTATCAAAGTTATCCCCCTCTTTAAACTATGGAAGAAATTTACTGTCCTTTTGTGCTTCTGGGGTCCAGTTACTCCCTTCCCCATTACCTCCATGACTCTAGCGAAGAGTCAGCATTTCCCTCTCGTGCCTCCTCTGCCATTAATTTTCCTCAGCTTGTAGACTTTTCATTTTCTGGGCTGCTTCTAGTTCCATATGCCTGGCCTCCAACTCAAGTCTCTTTAGCTCCAGCTGGATTTTTTTAGTCCACTGCAGAAAGGTTGAGCTGTCCATCCTCTGAGGATATTGTATCTCCACTGTCAGTCTGATTGTCCTTCAGGCTGCTGTTTTCTGATGCAGCTGTAGCCAAGGCTGCAATCAGGTCTGCTTTAGTCAGGTTTCCATGCACCAGTTCTCTAGCCTGGCACATCTCCGCCAGCTGGCTCCTTGTCAGCTTTCCATACTCTTCTGCTGACATGATGCCTGCTCACCCTGACTAACACTAAGCTAACAAAAGAAATAAAACAACTGTGATCTGAACTCTGAGTATACACTGCATGGCTGTTTTAGAGTACAAAATACTTTTAGAGATCACTGTACATAAGCTACAGGAATTCACTCTACCCACACCACTACAAGCCAATTAGTATGTGAAGTAGATCCTACCACTGCCAAACACTTGTGACGACCGTGCCCTGGCCCAGCAATCAAGGAGCCTCAATCCTCACCACTAACACCAGGGAGGTCATCT
>NC_056725.1:1693857007-1693884507 GCF_019279795.1 Protopterus annectens | reverse complement strand
CAAAGCAGAGTACCTCTCTTACTCTATTCAAATATCATTTTTGACAAATGGATGGGTACTCACAAATTAGCCACCAGTTTGGCATCACTGGCTCTCGTGGATAGGGGAAACATGCAGTTATCCCAACAAATGCTTGCTCAGCCCATCTTTGGATATTTATATTGAAAAATATAAGGGCTAATATTATGGGAATGTAAGGTTAGGCCTCTTTACATCTTCACAGATTAATAGTCTAGTGTGTACCTAACAGTCTATGAACATATATCCATTTGTCCCCCCAGATCATTTTACTGTCTATTTTAATGCAGGGGGAATGAGATGCCCATGTTTCTTTTTGTTAATGAAGAAAAGATCTTACCAGAGGTCAAACTCTCCCATCAGTCTCACACATTGAAAAAGTAGGAGGTCTTCATAGTGCCTTGACTGGATAAAGATCTAAGAAAGATATCCGAGGTTAGCCACAGCAGATAGGATATACTCTTTGCTCTAATTTACCGCCAGGCTATAGTAGCCACCTTGTACCTAAAAGAGAAAAAAATTAGTAATCCAAACCCTTCCAAAGAATATTTTGAGAAGATTTTCTTCCTACTCACTCATGGGGGTTTCCCATCCAAAATAAAGTCAGAGATGAGTCTCTGGATTTCGCTAATGTGATGGGAAAAGGCAGCATGAGAGAGATGTCTAAGAATAAAAAGAAATTTAGAGAGAACACACATTTTAATGAATCGGACTATATTAAATGAAGGTAAAGTCAACATTTTAGAAAGGTTATCTTTTAGTTCCACAATCCCTGGCCTAATGTTTTCTTCCACAGTTGTATCCTTCTGTAAGGACACCCAGCTCAGGCATGTGGTCTACAGAGTAGTCATAACACTGAAGTCAGACGATCCAAGACAACTAGAGAGAGCAGAATCTGTAAACAGGAATAGTAAAGACTTGTCCTTGTTCACGGAGAGACCTATATAATGAGCCATTTCCTCTAATGAATTCAAAATAAGTCACACCTTGGTTATAGGGTTGTTCAACCAGATTAAACAGACATTCACAAACCAAATGGTTAAGGGATATTTTGAGTCAGATACAGAAATAAATATGATGTCTCAATAAATATCTGTCAACAGACAAAGCAACCAAAACAAATAATGGCAAGACATCCCTGTCCAGTACCCATGGACAAAGTAATTGGGGAAAATTATCCTACTAGAGAACACTTGCACTATGGAACTGGTAGATAACTGGCACCAAGAGATAAACTCACAAGGGAATCCATAAAGGTGTACACCTTCACCAGGAAAGATGACCAAACACTGCAACAAAGGCCTTGTTAATATCTAGCAGCACTGCTGCTGCTGTATTGTTCCTGGTTTGAGACATTTTTTGAACATTATGCCAGATTCTTATTGCATCTGACCCCACTCCCGTCCTACCTTTGATAAATTCCAGATGATTAGACATAATCACTGGGAGAAACTTCTGTAATTGTCTGGACAATCTTTATGCAAAGATTTTAAGATCAGTCTACAACAAAGATATTGGTCTAATGTCCATTCATCAGCTGAGTATAACAGCCCTGTGTTTCTTATGCTTAGTCAAACACTCTGCTTGTGCTGTGCTGACGAGGTCATAACAAGGCCGAAATATGCATATCCACAGCTAGTGGGGTTTGGCTTTATTGGCCTGAAATTGTCCATTAAAACGATGAAACAAGTCATGGGCATTCAGAATCGCCAATTAGCTGAAACACCTGATGTTCATAAGGGTCATTTGCATATATCCCATGTGCCTCTGATACAAGAGGTTTGGGAAGTCACTCAGTGGAAGTTCTAGCTTTGCTGGAGTTTTCATTTTGTTTTTACTCCTATGGAGGGAAGAATGGAAAGGCCTTATAGTGTTATTTGACATAAGGAAGAAATTTCACTCTTTGGAGTAGGATTTCTTATTCTGAGTATTAGAACAAAGAGAATGTGGGCCTGAATTTTTAAATTTGGTTTAAGAATCATATTCATCCCCCTCTTTCAAGGTTGTGGTTACTGGAAGGCTGTCTAGTACCAGTCCTTTTAGATGGAGTACTAGGCAAGGGTGGGCCCATTCTCCAGCCTCTTCTTGTTAGTGATGGAGGACTTGGCTTTCCAAGTGAGAGCAGTATTGGACCATCAGATGAGGTGGATGGTTCATTCAATGTGTTTCTTATGTTTGGGGATGACTGTGTGTTACTGAGTAGTAATCTTTATGGAATTTTCTGTAGACATCTGCTTTTTTTTCAATGCCTTTAGCATAGCCTCTGGAATATGTGGCAGTGTCAAAAATAATCTATATTGTGGGGGGAGGGGAGAAGTGCCAGAGGTTTTAGGGGAATTTCTCATTCCGGTATTAATGGAAACAATGTATTTGAGATTTAACTCTAACAGTCTCTTTCTCTCTGTCTCTCTATCTTTCTCACTCAGTCCAATACAATTGATATTATTTGTAAAACATTAATAGCTAAGGTACAGAATCTGTTGCCCAAGCTGGATAATTTTAATTCCATTGTTGGGAAACGTGGGCAGTGTAGGTTAAGATATTGCCTTATATTTTATACTTCTTAAGGAATATTCCTGTTTTGTTGACTCATCCAATGTTTGAGTGTCTTCAAAAGGATACTGATGATGCTGTTTTAGGAAAGAATGCTAGGAGGATTTCATCAACCTTAGCACACCACCACCATTTGTAAAGGTTCTGGCATTCCTTATTTAACATGATATGCAATAGCTTTTCAGCTAAGTCATCTTGTACATAAGATAGTGGAGAGAAATATGATGGAGTCCATGGGAGTTAACTAACCCCACGGTTTGATGTATAGAATGTTCACAGAAGGCTTCACAGAGCTCAGTGAGGTACTATTACAGTATGGAGACTGTACCCGGGGATGAAGATCTAACAGTAAAATATGGTGGCACCTGGCACCTGGCAGCTTTTTGGATATTTGATGTTTCCACAATAGACTTATAGGGCACTCAAGGGATTGTGTAATGGTCACAAGTCCTTACTTCAGCCACTGGTTGGGAATGGAAACATTTTGAATTTTTCAGCAGCACTAAGTATAGTTTGTCTAAGCAGGAGTGGTTTATGTATAGCCAGTTTAAACAGATTTGGATTAGTAATATTCTGGAGTCAGAGAAAAAATGAAATACTTTCGCTTGGGGGAAGTGGGAGAAGATGACTTGAGAAAGGTCAGAACTGAAACACAAGGATCTATGGGAAAGGAAAGCAGGGGTATTGTAGATGTCTGTAGGAGTAGATGGAGAAGACAAGAAGGTATTTTGTTTTCTAAGTCACAGTGGAAGGTTGTATGGAAAACAGCAGACAAGTTAAGTAAGAGGCTGAAATATTTTGAGCAGCAAAAGTGTCTATTATTTCTTTGGTACTACACACCACATAGGCAGCTGATGATGGGAGTCTCTTCTGTAGATACCAGCTGGAGATGTGGTCAAGGGCAAACAGCCTATATAAGTTTTGGAGATATTCCATTATATGGGCACACTGGTGTTTTATTCAAGATAGGCTAAAGGAAGCTATTGATTTTGCAGTCACTTTAGGATGGAAAGTCTGGATTTTTGGATAATTCCAGCAGGTAGACTCAAATGATAAACAGAAGTTGATGGTCTGCTGGACACTGCCCAGTGCATAACTCTCAACTGTCCAGATTTTCCCAGAATGTCCAGATTTTTGCCTCATATTTTTTTGTCTGGTCTTCATAAAATTTGTGATTTACTGGAAAATCACTGTGGATTCAAGTCACTAAATAATGATACACATTTGAGTTTCAGACTTTATATCCTTCAGAAAGTGCATGCCAACACAAAGCCTGTTATTCTAGCAACTTTCTAAAATTTGTAAGAGCAATAGCTAAAATCTGTCACTATTTTGGGGCTTTGTCCCCCGTTACTTTAGGCTGAGTCCAGATGTCTTGCAGTAAGAGTTTAAGAGGTATGGTCCAGTGCAGTTAAGCTTTTTTGGGCTAAACACTGGAAAACAAAGAAAATTGTCTGAAAAGAAATGCTGCGTGCTTTCCTGAGATAGCATTTAGGTAATATTATGTATTCGTTCAAGCTTATAGGTGGTGCAAATAGCATTTCCCCGTTATAGACGCATCTGAGTGAACACTGTAATTTTGTTTTTCCCTCCCCCTGCCATTAGGATTAGGACATTATATTTCAGTGTCTCCGTGGATTGTTTAGTGTACATCGACTGTTAAATGATGTATTTTTTCTTGTGGTTCTTTAGTTTTCTCTTGAGAATGGAATAATGTTTTCATCTTGCTTATTTATCTGTAGAGGAAGGTGTACTGAAGACTAAGATATTTTCTCTTGTTATACTTTTAAAATATGTTGCAGTTAAAAATAAATAAAATTCAGTTAAAAGTGTAGCCTTAAAGGCAGATGAAATAGTACTTTGCTTGACATGTTGTGGTAACTTATTCATAGACTATGAATATGCTGAGTTAGGAACCTTTCCCTCCAGTGAGTCTTGTTTATTTCTTGGTGTAAATTAGTACAGGTGTTTTTAGAGCCACTGTTTTTTAAAGAAATGGGAGGTCAAATAGGACTGGATCTTTCAATGCTTAAAAAGCAATGCAGAATGTGGCTAGCGGATGGACATCGACTGTATTCTCCAAATCTCTATAAGCACCAAGGTCAGGCACCATTTATTTTCTATGTGCATGCAGGGAAGAGCTCCCCTAATCCTTACCAGACAATCGGCAATTCTGAAATTATTGCCTTGTTCTCTGGCCTAGTGCAGAATAACCTCCTTGTCATTATAGGTCAGGCATTGTATAATGTTTGTTATGTTAATATAGTTTGATTACTTTTATATGAATGTAAATTTGCCTATGTCACAAGTGATAATTCAATAAAGGTGTTTGGAGAAAAAAATGGCATGAGATTTATTGACCAATCCCTGGTTGTAGTTTTATGGGCTCATTCAATAACTCATGCCATTGAAGTGGTAGAACATTACACTGTTCTGTTTTTTTTTTTTTTTTTTTTTTTTTGAAGAAAGCTATCAGGTCTGCCCCATCTCATTTTTCAGTTACTCGATTACTCTAAGGTTATTACAATGTAATTAGTTTCCAAGGACACCAATCTTTATTTCAAGTCTTTGAGGGTTTAACTGAACATCCTTAACATTACTGGAGTGGGGCTGTGACAATAATATGTTGTTACATTAGATCCACCTGCTACTGGGCCAGAGCTGCAGTGATGAATTGTAATTATGAATCATGGAAAGCTGTGACTGCTTTAATATACTGAATATCCATTGCCTTTGATTTGAGTTGATATGAAAGCCCTTCCAGTGTCATTCTGAAAGTTTTGACCTCTTTCATTGCTTTGCTTGTGTTGGCCACCATATTTATTTATTTATTTATTTATTTTACATTTGTTGACTGGGATAGTCCAACTGGATATATGCCCATTTTCAGTGGAGGCCTGGGGAGAAAAGCTCCAGATAACACAGATAGAACATAACAGATATGAGTCAAACATATTTACAAAGTCCTCTAGTAGGTACTCACAATATACACAGTGTGTAATTGTATAGTATATTGTTATAAATTGTAATAGTATAGTAGATTGTTATAAATTGTAATGATATAGTATATTATTATAAATCAGAAGATTCCGTTTGGGTGAAGTGAGTCATCAATCAGAGTATTATCTGTTTTATAACAAGAAGCCAAATGCTAGCAATGGGCGAGCTTCACATGCATTACCAATAAGAAATTAGGTTCATAGGTTCATAGGTAGGTACTAGGCTATCGGCCCAAGGGCCTACATAAGCCTAGCCAATAAGGTTCCCTGGCTTACGCCACCCAAGAAAGTTATTTTCCTGTGCCACTGTCGAGCAGAGACACAGAAGTGATGCCCGGGGTGTATTTCCTATTTCCCATCCACGCATCAAGACTTTTCTTGAAGAGTGCTAACGAAGAACTTTGCTTGACATAGATGAGTAGCCTGTTCCAGAGTATGGGATAGAGCATGTAGCTCAGAGGGATTGGGATTTCTTTAGGTGTAGCATGTCCAACAGCTCTGGGTTTAACATAGCTTTATATGTTAGGCAGAGATCTCCTCGGAGTAGGTGATATGCTATGGAGTAAAGCTGGAGTTTTTTGAGACGGTCAGTGTAGGGCATTTGTTTGAGGCCAGTAATCATCTTTGTGAGGTACTTCTGTGGCCTTTCCAGCTACTGCAGATGTCTTGTGAGGTACATTCCAAAAGGGGTGTTGTACTCTATAATGGGTCTAATGAGTGTCGAGTAGAGGGGAACAAGACCTCTTTTTTCCTGGATGAGAACCCTTTTATGATGAGGTGTGCCACATAGAAGGACTTCCTGACTACTGTGACGATGTGACTATCAAAGGAGAGACTACTGTCCACATGGGTCCCAAGGTCTCTTATCACATATTCAGTGTTATGTAGATTGCTGCCTATGTGGTAGTTCATGGGTACATAGATTTTACCAAAGGGGATGGCACTGCACTTTTTGGCAATTATTCAGAATAAGTCAGATAAGGTATTTAAACACTCAGATGAAGAGGCTCACAGTTGGAGCTCCTTCTTCATGCACCTCAAGGAAGCAAAAAGTTTGGATGAATTCTGAAAGTTTGAGATATTTTTTTCAAGGAGCTTAACAAGAGTTGGTAGTATAGAAATGGGTTGTAAATGTGATGCAGTCTCAGAATGTTGTTGCTTTACAAGTGATTTGATTAGGGCAGTTTTCCAGATGTAGGTCATGATACTTTTTTTTTTTTAAACAGAGATTTAAGATGTGAAGAAGCTGGATCGAGACTTAGTCTTTGCAGAAGAGAATAGACCACAAATTTAGGTTATTTATTTAGGGATCATCTGGTGGAATTTAATTATGAAGTGTTTCAATGACTTTAAGAATAACTTGTTTAAAGTAGAACGACAGAGTGAGTGGGAGGCTAAGGAAGTGAGCAGAGGAGTAGGAGTACAGTTGGAGAAGAGCTAAATTCATTCCAGAAGCCAGTGGATAAGAGATGGTCTTGTGTACATTGTATGGTATCAGGAGGTGAGTAGTACTGGGGGATCCTGTGTCCTGTTAAGACATTAACTTCATGCCAGAAATGCTTAGATTTACCAAGCATGGAGAGCTGTTTGACTTTAAGGTAATTGGATTTCTGACTTTGTATGGCTTGATTTAAAAGATTTCCTTGGGTGATTAAAAACACTCAATTGTTTAGGATGGGATTGTTCAACCATTTTGCCAAACTTTATCTCTTAAATGTAACAGTTGCTTTAGTTCTTTAGCTAGCCAGTTACTTTTGTATTGTTTTAGATAATATGAGATTTTCTAAGGTACATTTTGCTAAATGTGAGATTTTTATAAGATGGTATTTGTAAAACTGGAACAGAAGAGGATTACAGGCAAGTTATTAATTTATTTAGTTTTTGCCAGCATATGTCATCAGGGGTTACTACAGCAATAAATGGATACATTTGGAGGGTGAACAAAATACCTGATTTATGTTAAGGTAGAGCATTTATGGTACGTGTGGTAAGAAACAGGTAAGAAGAGGGGAAAGTGACTTAGAACTGCGCAGGAGTGGAAGAATAAAGCTACAAAAATTAGCAAAACCATTGCGATATACTGACAAGATTACAATATAGACGATTTAACTATAAGAAGGGAAGAAAGAAAGCATTTCACAAACAAAATGCATGATGACAGAGAAGGAGAAAGTTTGCTTGAATGAGTTACCATGGTCAGTCATTATTCAGAATTAAAGATTCTAAGGATGTTGGCATAGTCCCATACTTTACAGATGTGTGAAGGGGATCTACAAATTGCCCAGCTATGCCTATATTAAAATTAGCAAAGTGTGAACAAGTGGTGCTGGTTTTAGAACTTCGCAGCCTTTTTGAGGGAACACATAGTGCACTTTGCATATCCAAATCAGAGTAAAGTGGCATGAGTATATTTATGTACAGAAGTGTGTGTGTGTGTGTGTGTGTGTGTGTGTGTGTGTGTGTGTGTGTGTGTGTGTGTGTGTGTGTGTGTGTGTGTGTGTGTGTGCGTGTGCGTGTGTGTGTGTGTGTGTAAAATCTTGAATGCTCTTGTCTATTTTTAATAAGTGGAAGGGAATGCAACTCTGTGCATATCTCTCAAGACTTTCGCAAGATCTCCTGCAGCTTATCAAAACTCTTCAAAGGCTTTTATTCACTCTGAAAGTGTCCTTACAGTGACACTCTGTTATGGCTTTTGTAAGGTTGGAAAGGGGGGATATAGTACAGTTGGAAAAAGGACAGCGAGAGAGAGCAGACAAGGAAAACACAAAAGGAACTCACTAAGAGAGTTGTGCAGGAGGACATTGAGATTGACCCCATTTTTCCATTTTTTATTTAGAAGTTGGGGAAGGAAGAAGGGCAAACTGTATAGGAGAAAGACAATTAGGAAACAGTTAAGAATTTTTTTACAAAGCATAAAAGTCAGACAAGGCAGACAGGAGCACTGTTGTGGGATGACAATGGGAGAAGGGAGACATCACATACAGATGGAGGGAAAAGACAAGAGAAATTTTGAAAAAGGCCAAGAGCTTCGTAGCCCACTGGTCTGGAGAGCCACAAATATTCTTCTGGCTTAATGTACCTCAGTGGTTGATCCCAGTGATAAAAGGGTCGAAGCCTCCAGTGGCTGGATGGTAGGAGCTGACCAAGACAGTGAGTTTTGTGCCCAGTGTAAGAGAGATTCATAGCAGTCTCACCACCTCTCCATTGTCTTCTTAATCACAGCCTCAACCAGGTCCCAAAGCCCACTTTCCCAGTTTGCAAGACTGCCATACAACAGGATGTCCACAGTAATGGACCCACAGAACCTACTCAATGTAGTGGTCCATGGGCATGCGAGGGAAGTGGAAAATTTGTGGTGAAATTGCCCCAAGCATTTCTGGACCTCCAGAAAATAGAACATAAAATGAAAAGAAAGAAAATAAAAAAAAGACAGAAAGAGATGGAGACAACGAAAGGAATCATAAGTGTTGTGTAGCAAGTGCCTATATTTTAGACACAAAAATGTGAGAAGTAAATTTTGTATTCTAGAGTATAAAATTGTGCATAACCAATTATTTATCTTGCACAAAAGTATCTTCATACATACTTGTATTATTGTGTTTCTTTTAGATGGTATATTTCACTTGATTCACTGTGGACACTCTTGATTACTTATTGTGAGCAATCTTTAAAATGTTTATACGTTGTTTTGTAATTTTCTAAAAAGCTTTTACACATTCATGGATTCCTTTAGCTCATGATGCTATATCTTGGAAGAAACAGGTATCAGTGGTTTATGCAGTCCATGAAGGCTATTGTATTTTAATAATGTTGCTTTCCAATACACACACACACACACACACACACACACACACATATATATATATATATATATATATATATATATATATATATATATATATATATATATATATATATATATATCTTGCACAGTTAACAATGTAATGAGTAAACAGTAAGAAGTAGTGGCTGAGGTTCAGGTCTGTCTTCATTGGTATTACTGCAGTTACTTTAATATCACAGAATAACTAATTAATGTAATGAAATGTCATAAACCATCTGCAGTCAAGTAGTGTAACAGTGAACACTGACAAGTGCTATGTCAAGGTCAGGTCTCTTTTCATGTCAGTATTGTTTATTAGTGACCTAATCCATTTCCTTTTGCTTGACCATTTTAGTATAATAAAAATCACATAAATCACAATAAATATATTTACTGCTCACTGGCTAATACTGTAAGTATGATAGTCTGACAAACTGCAGTCAGTGGCTACATAATTATTCAATGTCATGTTATTTTTTTTTTTCATATACAGATCTATTATTTCCTTTTTTAGCAAACCCACACTTATGGGATAATGAGACCAGGCAGTTGACCATCCTCTGATATTGGGCCCTGCTGTACTCAACTTCCCCAGCAGCAGGACCAGCCTTAGGAATGGGTCTGCTAGATGGGAATATAAATAAGAGCTGCTTTTTGCTCATTATTCTAACTTTGCAATATTACTGTGCCTTATGTGAAGGAACATTGGATATTTTAATCTATGACTACTGTTTCCATAGAGTAAAGCTAAAACAAATCCATGGCTGTCATTTTTAGATACAACTGATGGGTGGAGTGGGAACTGTCTGTAGAAAGTAAACTAATCTTAAAAGGGTACCTTCTGTGACCTACTTTACAGAGGCACAGTAGGCTAATCTAATAGGGATGTGGAAGCCAAATACACTCTGGCCAGGCTTATAAATGCCCTAGGGCAGATAGCCTAGTATCTACCTATGAACCTATGAATCCTCATATTCTGTTCTCAGTTTAAAGAGTCACTATCTGGTTTTACAGGGCTAGTGTGCATTTGCAGAATTATTGTGATTTTTGTAAAGCAGCTTGAAATACATTATGTGTGGCTACTGTTTCCATGGATTACTGTTTCCATGGAACAAAGGTGGAATGCAATACATCACTGTAATGTTTAGCTGTAACTGTTTTGTGGGGGTGGGAACTGTCTGTAGAAAATATCTGAACCTCTTTTTACTTTTTCACTTTAAAAAGTCACTATTTGGCTTTGCAGGACTAGTGTTCACTTGCAGGATTAATGTGATTTGTATACAGTAAATAATTTTAATGCATGGCTGCACTTTGTTTGAAAGTTTAAAGAGCTGAAATACAATACATGGCAATCTTTTTTACCACAATCATCTAAAGTACACACAAACATAACTACAACTTTTGAGTGGTGGGGTGCAGCTGTCTCTTGAAAGTAACTGACCTCATGTTCTCTGCTCAGTTTAAAAAAGCACTATCTGACCTTCAAGGCTAGTGATCATTTAGGTGAAGTAATATCAACTACTTAAAAGAGCTGAAATACAATACATGGCCATCATTTATTATAACAATCCTGTGAAGTCCACACAAATGTAGCTATAACTTCAGAGTGGGGGGGGGGGGTTGCAGTTATCTCTTGAAAATAAATGACCTATTGTTCTTTTGTCAGTTTAGTCACTGTCAGACTTTCAAGACTATTGTGCATTTATGTGATGTAAGCTAGACTTCTTAACTGGATATCCGAGTTACGCACAAAATAGCTATAATTGTTGGGGCAGTCTGCAGAGCAAAATGACTAGTTGCTCATTACTTTTTCATTATTCTGGCTTTACATGATTAACATGAAATATGTGAAGCATCTTTATTTACTTATTTTATTTATTTATTCTTTGTTGCTTGGGCTAGTCCCACTAGGCTAATAGCCTCTTTTTGGGAGAGACTCACAGTGTATTTATACTAGTATACTATTAGGGAAATTTGGCCAGGATATAGGGGAACTTCCCCTACTCTTTTCGATAGGTGATGAGGTATCATTTACATCCACCTAAGCTACCACCAACTCAGGTAGGTGAGACCTCAGTTTACCATCTGAAAGACAGCAAACTCAGGAGTGCAGCACCCCCTTAAGCTGAACTGCAATGTCAGAAACTGAGCTACCTGGGATGGGAATTAATCACACAGCCTTCTGCACCAAAGGGAAGTTTGCAACTTGTTGCGCCACTGACAATACTTGGAATACTTTAACGTGCAGCACCTCTGTGTGGAGCAAAGGTGATCTGCATTACATGGACATCCTCTTCTGTGACAATCAGATGTCTGAACTGTACACAGACTCAGCTATAACTGCCTTGTGATATTGACACAAGCTTAGTAGTGGCCTCTGTCCTGAGCCTCCACCTAGTCTAAAACTGTCTCTTCTTGGAGGTGTGCACAGGACTTCACTGTAGTTTTTATTGCGAGGGGAGGGACAGGCTAGGGACAATAACCTTATTTCTTTAAATTTCTTCCTAAAGGAAGATGTATGCACAGGTCACTATAGCTTGTGTTAGACTGGGGACAATGTGTTCATTATTTCTTTAACGTTCTTCACAAATGTCCGAGATATGCACAGTGGGTCACTATAGCTTTTGCATGGGCAGTGTGCTGTCTAGGAGTAACAATTTAGAAACATTACTGTAACAATTTTCACTTTCCTCACACTCAAATATCAAATGTGTATACAGGTGGCTGTCTTTTGTGGAAGTGTAAGAATGCATGTTATTTACATATCTGACAGCAATAAGTTAAAATATGTTATGTTCTATTTGTCTTTTTTTTTTCTCAGTTTCTTCCAAGTCTAACAGAGAGAAACACATACCTTGACTGTCTTTTAGAGGAAGGGGTGAGGAGGCATGCTTTACATATGTCTGGCAGCAGCAATTTGAACTATATATGACTGTGGCCATTTGCTCCTTCAAGATAAGACTTCATTTCTTTCCTTAAGATTATTGTTCTGGTCATCATTGGATCAAAAGGTTGGAAAAAAGCTCTAAAATGCTCTTCAAAACATCTAGAACACTTATGGCTTCTGGTGGCCTACCAGCTCCTACACCTCTGGCTTAATGCAGTTATTCCTGTAAGTGTAGTTTTGGTCACTGAGGGCCTATTGAAAGGATGCAAAACAAAGCAAAGCTCAAGAATAACACTATAGTTCTTTTCTTAATTATGATTTTTGTTCAGGCTATCATTCGATAAAAAAGTTGGAAAAAAGAGTTTAAAATGCACATCCAGTATCTAGAACCCCCATGTTTTTTGAGGGTCTAGCAACCCCAGACCCCCACAGTTTTTATAGTGGAGTTGTAATTGGTTAGGCTGTGTTGAAATGATGTAGGAAAAAGCAAAGCTGAAGAATAAGAATTAATTAGTTTCTTAAGCAGGATTTTAGGCTATTTTTGGATGAAACTGATTGTTTTAAAAAGCTCTGAAATGCACCTCAGTGCATCTAGGATCCTCATGGTTTCTAGAGGCCTAGTAGCCCCTAGCTCCCTGGTTTAATGCAATTATTTCCTCTAAAGTTATCAGACTGCAGTCTCGACTAGTTAGGATGTGTTGAATGAATGCAAGATAAACAATGGAAAATAAGGTAAATGCAGAGAAAAGGAAGAAAAAAGGAATCTAGCGGGTGTGTATAAGACAGAATGGGAGGACCAGGGAGGTACCAGGTGATGTGTGCATGTGTAGCGTAATAGGCAGTGGAGGGGTGGTGTCATGTAGCTTTTCACTTACGGTGTCATTTCATCTAAGACCAGCCCTGTATAGACCCATAAGATGACTATTCAGAAAGTCAAAGTTACAAGTCTGTATTTAACTGATAAAACATCTTTTTTGTAATTTTACTAAAATTTACATAGCTGTACCAAATCTTCAAACACCATCTATGGAACCTCATTAACAGATGCGCTTGTCTTGCTTAATATAAACTGATTTCAAAGAAGCATGAAAAATGTGCAGACTGTAAAGTCATCACCTCACGTTTCATAACACAAAGCCACATCATAAGCATTCTCAAAGTATTTTTTTTTTTTTTTTTTAATGCAAAACACTCTACAGTCAACCCTCTCACTGGCTAAATTTATATTCAGCACTTGTCACTCTGGGTTACTCCTTCCCAACTCTTGAATTCATACTTTTTGCTAATTGTCTTACATTACCTCCTCACCTCCTGAATTTGTGTTCATTGCTTGTTCCCCAAGATCACCCCTCCCATTTTTCATAAACAAGTTACTCCTCAAAGTTTAACAACTAATACAGCCTCATAGCTTTAGAAGGTACAAGTCACAATTATTTTTATGTTAGTACTTATGTTGCGGTGGTGGTGCTGCGGTAGCGTTGTCGCCTCACAGTAAGACGCTATCTGGTTCGATTCTCAACTAGAGCATCTTCTGCGTTGACACATGTGTGAATGGGCGTACATTCGTTGAAGGTTGTGCGTCAGGGCTGGTAACTCGGCACGTAAAAATCAACTACCAATCATCAGCGGACTGGAGTTCTGCTGTGGCGACCCCTAACCGGGAAAAGCCAAAAGACACAAACTTATCCGGTGTATTCTATATCATGATTTTCATTCCTTCTTCTCCCCTTCAGCTTCTTTCTTCTATTGGTTTGATGTACACCATCACCAAAATTAAGTCAGCATTTGGCAATGACAAATGTTTGTTCAGTTATTACTGATACTTGGCTTCTGTAGATTCATATTCGATTATTAAATACTTCTACCAAGTCTCTTACATTTTGTAAAGACGACAGATGTTAAGCTCCTCATGTCTTTTTTGTATGAGTTCTGCTACAGACCATACACCATTCTATTGCCCTCCTCTGGAATGCCTCCTGTCTTTGTCATTACAAAAGCTGATCAGAAATCTAGAAGTGGGGTTCCCAGCACTCCATAAACAATGATAATGACGTTTCATTTTTCTACTGGTGTTAGATTCTGTTATACATACTAACCTTCTGCCATCTTTCTTTGCTGCTTTTGCACACTGTATTCCTGCATATACATTATCTGATATAAGTACCTACTACTTTTTGATGAAACAGTAACTGTCTCATTGTCAATGATCTTCATAAGTTTGATCACAAAACAGTGCAAACACTTAGTGAACCTCAGTCTACAAGAATCAGTAAAAAAGCATTTTTGCATCCAACCACACCCCTGCACCCCACACACCTTCGCTGCTTAGATATACCAACTCGTAGATTCCTGCAACTCAGGGAAAGGGAAATCGAAAAGGTAGCGAAATCTCAATCCTAGCATTCAAGCCCTGGTTTTTACACATCAGCAATCACATAAGAGCACTGACTACTAATGTGTCTCATACAAAGCTGGCACCCTAACTACTCTGACCCACGTACCTTGTTATTGGTGCTACTTCCTCTGCCCAGACTTAAAAAAATAAACTGCCTTCTGCGTTTCTGATCACCAGATTCATTTAACTGAATTTAACATTCTAGATATCACAGCACATTCTTTTTTCAAAGGAACTAAACGTGGGTGAAATTTAATCGTATAAAATGCCCACACCAGTGACTGAACATATGAGATGTAACATGTATAAACATGTTCTCAAATGCAATTGTGCTCAAATAAATGTGAGGTTATGGAAAAATTAGGCAGTATTTTAACTATCAAAAACTATATAATGTATGAGGTTCATTGTAATTTGCCAACACCAAAATGGTGTAGTGACCAAACTACAAAGTGGTGAAAGTCAGAACACAAGAACATATGTCTCAGATTAAAAATAAAATATCTGAACATAGGTAGTGGAGTCTCAGTTTTAGCATTCATGCCCCAGTTTTTACACATTAGTGACCATATAAGAGTATGGGCATATAACATGAACTGTTTTAAATTTATTATTCTGATTAATGCCGAATTTGAACATGGGGGTGATAAAGTGACAGCCCTAAATAAAAAAGAGTTAAGCATGATTTAAAAATTCAACATACTGATGCCTAGAGGTTTAAATACTGAGCTTATTTGGCAGTATGTGCTTTAATATATTACATTGTGACGTATATGAGGTATGTATCTGCAAGAAGTTATTTAGGCAATTAAATTATTAGGTGGAATCACTATTTTAAGAACACTTTACATTCTGTTTAAAGCCGTAGAAGATATGTTACTAAACTGTTAAGGTAACTAAAGATATTTTGTGATTTAGTTTCCCAGGCTATATGTGCCAGTGTGAGTTTATTTATTAGAAATACATATTAATTATTCATTCTTCTAATCCTGCCTAGTCCCTTCTTATTATTCTGTTTCTCATTTTGTATCAGGCACTTTGTTTCACTAATAAAAGAGAAACATTTTTCTCAACCCAAGTTTTAATCACAGTCACTTACAAAGAAAATGGAAAGGAATGACCTTTGACCCCATGATACCCTACAACCCTTTCACCTGGGTGACCTGCATTAAAGATAACCCTCTCCCTGGCTAAACAATGAATACCCACACTACACCCTATGATCTCTCTCCAAGGCTGCATAATTTGTTCGGGTGAATAATTAAAGATCACTGCACCTTTGTTTGACACTCAAAAGTGTGAACTAGGAAGTGGAACTTTGGAACTCCAAGAGTGAAACTCACTGCAACACCTTCAGACCATAAGTGCAGGAAGGTCTTACCTGACCACACCCCCACCTCCTGCTATATATACTAATTCTGAGACTACTGTACCTCACCATGGGATAAGGGAATTTCTTCATGATATTTAAGTTATAACAACAGTGGGTAAAAGACAGAGTGAGACTTTCTTCTATACACTTTTGGAAGTCAAAGAAGAGTGCTGCAGTTTCCTGCATTTATCCCGGTGTATTAATTTACCTTCTACCTTTCACTACATCAAATGCCTTTCAGTCTACTAAATAGATGGTGACATAGATTAACTGATGAATTTTGATTCAGAAAACGTTCATGTAGGTAAAGGAAGTAGGGCCAGAAGAGAAGTATAAATGAGATGGGAAGGGGCTACCCATGACAGTACTAGGTAGGAAGAGAAGTGCCATAGAACAGGAATTTCTGGTGTGCATTGAAACCAAGAGGGTCAGAAAGAAATGGAAAATGGTAGGAAGAGGAGACAGAGAGGGTGGTGTGGATAGTTTAGATCAACTGAATGCAGAATATGTTCCTTCACCTGTGTTTTAAAACCACGTACCACTTTGGTGAGCCAGACTGCTAAAGACTAACTGTTTTATTAGAGGTCCAGTGTTAATGAGATAAAGGTAAGATGTGTACATGATACGCAGGCCAGCTCCATGGTTAAAATGATAAATCCTTTAACCATGATAACATTCGGTAATAAAAACAGTGAGATGGAAGTAGAGGTGTTCTGCAGGCATCAGAGGAAGAAAAAAGTTTAACCTAAAATGGATATGATTACCAGAAACACTGCCCCTGCTTAAACTATACCAGACATGTAAGCTTATCAAGAAGGACAGCAAGACATAGCCCTCATGGCAAAAGCCAGGGTATAATAAATATAACAGGCAGTTTCATGGGATAGGAACGCTAGCTGTGTAAGTGACTGGCAATGTTGTATGTATTGGCCTTTGACCCTTTTTATACTATTATTCTATAACATAAATAAAAAATATATATACATACACACACACACACACACACATATATATATATATATATATATATATATATATATATATATATATATATATATATATCCAAACAAACAGCAGCAGGGTCATCACGACAAAAAGCATAAAATAATTTATTAGTAACAGGATAAGCTCTTTCAGAAAACAATTTCCTTCATCAGATCCTACTATTAACTGACATGCATATAACTATATATACTCCTTTTTGTCGTGGTGACTCTGTTACTGTTTGTTTGGATATTTACATTTTCTACAGAAGGGTCTTTGGTTCTGGCAGTGCTGTGTTTTGTTGTTTTATATATATATATATATATATATATATATATATATATATATATATATATATATATATGTGTGTGTGTGTATATATTTTTTTGGGGGGGGGCTTCTCTCCAGGCCTCCGCTGACAATGGGGTTCTACTCAGTCGGAGTTTCCTGGCAATCAAATGTCAATAAATAAATAAATATATATATATATATACATATATATATATATATATATATATATATATATATATATATATATATATATATATATATATATATATATATATAAACTGCATCGGCAGTAATTACATAAACTTCGCACTGACAAATGAGTGCTCAGCACAGCTCATAGCACTATCTTATTATTCTCCCCCCAAGTATTTTTACAAAACTGTTTCCTATTGGGGTTCTTAAAAGATTCAGTCAGCAAGCAGCTGAGATCATATAAAATGGGTAAATAAAAACCTCTGGTGCAGAAACAGCCGAAATGAAGCAGTCATGTTATCAGCCCCAGGCTAGCAACACTCAGGTAGGAGTTACATTTGCTGCAGCCGTTTCTGCCTGAACAGCCTTCCAATTAGGCCTGTTTCAGCTTTACCTGTAATTATGGGTACCATTCTCAGGTTAATTGTTACAGAGTGTGTGGTGCTTCATTAATCCTACTCTCTCACGTTCCCTTGGTTCTTCTTCCTCTCTACAGGGATTATATGATTATTTTTGCTCAGTACTGCTGGCATCCTCCTTTACGCTAACTTGTTACTTAGATACAATAGCAATTATGTATACGTGACATAATATACATTATACCATACTATATACTACAGGAAGCCCCCATCAGGATATTAGGTAAATATATTTTCCTTTTACTTAGCTTCAAATTCTGTTTGTTTCCAGCTTGTGACACGAGGCCTGACATTGATCTAGTGTCTTCCTTTCTTCCTCAAATGCAAGATGTATTTTCTGTCCGTGAACAGTAGTAATAGTGTACCCTTGCCATTCCAGTTTCACAGCAAAGAAAGCAAGACTTATGTAAGTACTTTAAACAAGAACTGCCTAGATGTGTAATCACTTACAGGAGTAACTACACTGTGCTATAAATGAATTGGAAACGATTTGTAGAGTCACAGTGATTCTGAATCAGAATGTCTGTGCATATTTACTCTGATAATAACAATGCAAGCAGCTGAAACAGTAGACATTCTAATTGCTGTTTCAGTATTGAACATAACACCTTTCAACATTGTAATATTGCAAATACTAAAACTGTTTCTAACAGTAAATGTAGCAAAAATGATGTAAATCTGCTAAGCAAAAGATGTGATGTAGATTCAGTGACAAGACAAACTGCGTAAACAGGTCAAGACTAACTGGCTAATCACACTGGCATCTGTGCTGACCTGTGCAAACCCTGTCAGATGGAAGTGTGTTAAGCGTCCGGATTATATTACTACTAAAATTTGTTCCTGACACTTTTTAAGTCCTTAGCTACTACACAGCTATGGGAAGCAGATGAGTGTTTACATCTGCATGCACACAACCTGAATATATTGTATATGCATACTGTTCCTCTAGGTGGTACCCTAAGACAGCTATCCCAGTATATTCCAAGCTATTCAGTTACAGTTCTGTGAATTACAATGTAAAACATGCATGTATGTTCTGTAGCACGTTTTGTACTATTCTGTGTTGTATTGCCAGTTTTGCTTTTTCACAGCATAAGTACTACATACCACTGAGGAAAATGCATAGCAGTACTGTATCCAACCCATTCTGTACAGCACTGTATTCAGATAGGATGCACAGATAAAGATCAGAAGAGTTTTATAGCTAAAGTGAGTAAATATGACTGACATCTGTCAACTAGGAAATGGATGTATTTGCCCATATTTTTAAGCCACTGCATACCTGTGTTCAACATATATTCTTTTCACACTTGGATGCACTACGCCTGTACTACAGCAGCAGCAAGTATGTCCTCTTATAAAGGTCTCACAAGCCTTATAGATATATATATATATATAGACATATATATGCATATATATATATATATATATATATATATACATATACACACACACACACACACACACACACACACACACACACACACACATATATATATATATATATATATATATATATATACATATATCCAAAACAAAGATACATACACCAATATATATATATATATATATATATATATATATATATCCAAAACAAAGATACATACACCACGCCCCAGCCAAGAGCATAGAATAAAAACAATTTATTCTTAAACGGATAAGCGCTTTCACATGGAAATACGTGCTTCATCAGACCGTAGGACCAAACTAAAACGTCATATGCATTTATACTAAAACATCAGTACATCAAATAGAAAAGCAGCCAATGAATAACAGCAAACATTTAAGCAGAACCATTCAGAGGCCCAGTGTAAAAGGAACAGGGTTTCATTCATAGGAAAGAGCATAGCATTAAATAAAAGAGAATATAACATTCATTTAAAGAGACCCCATCCCTTCAAAACAGGTTTAATAGAAGTCCTTCCATTAATACCTGGAAACTTCTCAGCCTGTAGATGAAGGATCCAGTGGAGCTCTTGTTCCTCTGTATAGTTCCTAAAATCCCC
Source organism: Protopterus annectens (assembly GCF_019279795.1). NCBI lineage: Eukaryota > Metazoa > Chordata > Ceratodontiformes > Protopteridae > Protopterus > Protopterus annectens. Next base: position 1,693,864,568 of record NC_056725.1, on the reverse strand, counting down.
ACCTCGTACATTCGATCTCACTATTTCAACCACCCTGAATCCAAAGACATGTTCTGACCCATACTCAGAACAATGTCTGGCTACTGCATTATGTATGTCATGTCGGTTAATACAATATGGATTATCCCTAATACACTCCATATGGGATCTATTCGTCTTCCCAATATAAAAACAGCTGCATTTCCTGCAGCTGGCTAAATAGATTAGATCCCTACTTCTGCAGTTGGCTCGTACTCTGAACTCATATTCAAACTTAGTCACAGGATGAACAAAACTATGTGAGGCATCTATGCTGTTACAAATATTACAATTCATGCACCTCATAGTCCCTATTTGCATAGCTCTATTATCTTCAACAGTATTATATCTGCTCTTATAGCATAACTGCCTTTTGAGGCTTTTTCTATTCTTGAATACAAAGTTCGATCTATCACCTACTACCTCCTTCAAACTAGCATCTAGATGTAAAATGGGCCAATTGTCCCTCACTATGCGAAAAATGTTATTAACATCACTAGTGTAATGTAAAGAGAAGGAGACACTCTTATTGGTACATACCAGCCCCTTAGCTATAGGGGTAATATCCACTGTGTCTCGATCATCAGCATAGAAAGGGTGAGCTCTACCCCTTTTCTCCCTAAGGCTCTCGTGTAATGCTGCATCAACCTCACATCTATTGTACCCTCTGGACAAAAATTAATCTTTTAATTTCTTCACATCACTATGAAATAAATTGTCCTTGTTATTTAAATGAGAAATCCGCATACCCTGTCCCTTGACCACATTCTTAAATATATGCCTCGGGTGCATACTATCATGGTGTAACATGGTGTTCCTCCTACAGTCCTTTCTGAATAATGTGGTAGTCAACTTTTTCTGTTCATCAACAATTAATTTTACATCCAAGAAATCAATCTCCTTGTCAGAATACCTATGAGTAAACTTCAAAAAGGAAACTGTCCCATTGACATAATCAATAAAATCCAACAAAGAGGCTTCTGTGCCTATCCAAATGACAAACAGGTTATCCACAAACCTCTTATATACCTTAATGTAAGGTTGAAATGGAGAATGGAAAACAAACTCATTCTCCCACTGAGCCATAACCAAGATGGCGTAGCTATTGGCACAACTAGTGCCCATAGCTATGCCAACCTTCTGCAGAAAAACCTGGTCCTCATATCTGAAAATGTTATTCTCGAGGACAATTTCAAGAAACAAACAGATTAAATCAACATGTTCACCATTAACCCCTCTAGTCAACATAAACTCTTTCACCATATCTATCCCTCTATCATTGGGTATACTGGTGACAAGATAAAACATCAAGGCATACCATAAAACATGTACCATCAAAAACCATGTCATCAACATCAGCATATAGTTGCTAGAAATAGAAATAGAAAAACAATGGTGGGGGATTTGCTATTATTTGGGTTTGAACCTTCTATCCTACACTAATACCTTGAACAGACCTACCTGGTGAAAGGACTCCCTGCAAACCAAATCCATTCAACTCTTCTATAGCATAAAGACTTGCTGTCCTGCTTAATGAACCCTGTTCACTAGGAGGCAAGAAAGTTTGAACCTTCTATCCTACACTAATACCTTGAACAGACCTACCTGGTGAAATGACTCCCTGCAAACCAAATTCATTCAACTCTTCTATAGCATAAAGACTTGCCGTCCTGCTTAATGAACCCTGTTCACTAGGAAGCAAGAAAGTTTGAACCTTCTATCCTACACTAATACCTTGAACAGACCTACCTGGTGAAAGGACTCCCTGCAAACCAAATCCATTCAATTCTTCTATAGCATAAAGACTTGCCGTCCTGCTTAATGAACCCTGTTAACTAGGAGGCAAGAAAGTATGTGTTAAAAGTGGTAATATTTAAACACTTGCTTAATATCTAGTGTATGTACTATATGCTACCTTAGCCAGGATACCCAGCAGCCATTCTCTCCTCTCTATCCCCTAGCACTTAGATGTTTATCACTTCTGTGCTGTCTCCTGAAACAATCCTTAGGAGCCTTCCCAAACCTTGATATATCTCACTGCTCACTTGCCTCTGTTGCTATAACTCTATCTGACCACTAGATGGCATTCTAAACCAGGATAGTACCTAACTCTTCCATTCTTCCCTGATCTCCAAAGTATTTTAACGTTCTGTCCTAGGCTTGTGAACTGTCTTTCTGCCCTATCTCTACCTGCTACTTTCTGCTTACTTTGCTTTGCTACCCCTTACCTTCACAACCAATATTACCTATCCCCCTTGACCTACCCTGTCTCAACTAAGGAACTCAGTAGTCAACTGCTTACTGTTAGGTTTTTTGCTGACTGGCTCACTTACCTGTCTGAACCCGCTCCGTTCGCCCTGCGGGCTCACTCCGCTCCCCTACCCTGCCCCCAATTCCCACCCACCCCAGCACCTCTACATTTATACCTAACAAACACCACCTACTAAACCTACTATCCAATCACGGTGCTCTTCCTATTACCCCTCACCCTTATTCTCTCATCAAAGAATACTCCTCCTCTTTTTCCCCTCCCTCTACTACTCCTCCCACTCCAACTCCTATATCTCTATATGCTCATTCTTCCATTGTCCTTCTCTACAATATCTAACTCTCTCCATTCACTTCTAGACCTTCCCTTCTTAACTAGCATACCAAATTATTTTTCTCTTCACTGTACTTTACCCTACCCTATCCTAACATGCCCAACCAACTCCCTTAACTCTCCAACTCCTCAGCTCCCTTCTCATCTTACTAATACCTCTGTATCTTGCTACTTCTTACTCCCATAAACCTCCTCCATTCCCCCCTCCTACTCAAACTATCCCTAACACCCAACTACAATCTTTCCAACTCTCTCACTTTCACTCCATATCCTCCTCCCTAATTCCACCCAACCTACTGCACCTTTTTCATCCCAAACTATTCTCTACCTCAGCTAAAACTCTCTCTCTTAAACTTCTGCCAACCCCAGACAAATACCTACTACACAAACCTTACAGACTAAAACTTATCACCTGTAATGTCCTAGCCTTATCTGGAGACATTCATCCTAACCCTGGCCCTTGCCTCAGCACAAACTACTCCATCCCTCCACCCTCTCATTCACCTACAACAAATAACACTCCCCCCCTTTCTCTTTTCCTCCCACTTCCCATCTTAGCACTCTTAAGATCTTCACTATCAGTGCCCAGAGCCTTAACAACAAATTTCACCATGTTCAAGCCTGAATTAATCACAATCAACCCGACATCCTAGCCATCTCTGAAACTTGGCTAAAACCCCACATTACTGACTCTGAAATCTTACCTCCTGGTTACCACATCCTTAGAAGTGACCATTTAAACAAAAAAGGTGGAAGCTCTGCTCTAATCTACTCCAATCTTCTCTCTCTAATTCCTCTTCAAATCCCTACCCCTAAATTCAAAAATTCCAAAATCACAGCAAGCCTTCTCCATTTGAATAAACATAAAAATATCTGCTTCATTTCCTTATACATCTCCCCAGGCAACAATATCTCCACCCTTGAAGATATTCTATACTGGGCCTCTACTGAAATAAAATATGAAACCTATATTCTAGGCGATGTCAATATCGACTGGAATAAAATCAGCATGCCATCCCCCTCTCTATCCATTAACCTTCTCAACTTCACTCAAGTAATCTTTTCAACAACTCGCCCTAACAAAAATCACCCCCCAGGGTCCATCATAGATTGGATTCTAGTCTTCCATCCATACAAAATCACTCTCTGTGGCACTATCCCTGACACCTTCAGTGACCATCTCCCTGCCTTCCTCCATCGATCAACTAGCTCCATCCAACACCAACATCTCTACGTTCAAACTCGTAACCTCAGCAACTTCAACCCCTTAATTTTTTCTAACATCTTTAAACAAATTAACTGGCAATCTCTAAACACTCTCCCACTCGACAATGCTGTTGAGCATTTTAACTCTGTCTTCATAAATACTCTTAACTCCCTAACCCCCCTAAGAAATAAACAAATCAAAGCTAATTCTGCCCCATGGCTGACCAAAGAAACTAAACTAATTATGCATCACAGAGACAAATCCTGGAAGCTCTATCAGAAAAATAAACTGTCCTCTGCCTTGCTCCAATATACCCAACTCCGCAACCAAGTAAAAAAACTTATTACCAAGGACAAAAAAAACTACTATAATAAACTTCAGTCCAACAACAATAAGAACCCAAAACAATTCTGGAAATCGGTCAACTCCCTTCTCCATCACGCATCACGGAACAATCCCTGCCCTGACCCTAATCTATCTGACAGTGAACTGATCTCCCATTTCAACACCTTCTTTACTGAATCCATAGATAAGCTAACTAAAACATTCCCAAATAAGAACCCACCTAACTCCCTCTTCACAACGCCCAACAACCCAAACAACAATCCCCTTAATTTCCATCTCAAACCTGTTTCCACCATTTTTATAAAAAAGCTTCTATCCAAGCTAAAGCCATGCTCTAATGCCCCTGACAACATTCCCTCCTCCTTCCTCAAACATGCAGCTGAAGGTATTGCTCTCCCAATTAGTATTCTGATTAATAGATCCTTAAATGAGTCATATGTACCAAAACTCTGGTATTCAGTCTACATTCTACCTCTTCACAAAGGAGGCAAAAACACCACTATTTCTAACTTCCACCCCATCGCCCTACTCTCTCCAATATCTAAAATTCTAGAAAAATGTGTCCACCACCAACTTTTACCTTATCTAATTCAGAATCACCTCCTAACACCCACCCAGCATGGCTTCCGTCCTGGCCAGAGTACCATAACTGCCTTACTATCCTTCCTAGAAACTGTCAATCAAGCATGAGACTCTGGACTCATTGTATCCACAGTACTGCTAGATCTTTCGAAAGCCTTTGACACCATCTCCCATACGCACCTTCTTCATCATCTGACTAACCTCAATCTCTCCCCTAATACTCTATCCTGGTTCTCCAGTTACCTATCTGACAGATCTCGAGCTGTCAAATGGAAGAACTCCTCCTCTTCCTTCTTGCCTACACCTACTGGCGTTCCTCAGGGGTCCATCCTTGGACCCATGCTTTTCAACATCTTTATAAATAACCTTCACACCATCATCCCCGACACCACAGTCATCCAATACACTGATGACTCTACCTTGGTCTGTTCCACCCCCAACTTTCCTGAACTACTGACCAAAACTCAATTAGCCTTTTCCACTACAGAGAACTGGATGCACCAAAACCACCTTTCACTCAACTCCAATAAATCTAAAATACTAATTTTCCTCCCCTCCAAGGTTTCCTCCTTGGACAAAAACACTTTCAATGTCCTAAGCCAAACTAACACTGCCATTGAAGTGGTCCCCTCTGCAAAACTCCTTGGCATTACCATAGATGAACACCTCAAATTCGATCTTCACATACAACAAAACATAAAGAAAACCCACCAAAAGCTAGGTATGCTATATAGGAACAATCATTTTCTTTCGAACTCCTCTAGGCATACCCTGGCAATCACCTACCTCCTACCTTCCCTTCTATATGGAGCCCCTCTTCTAACCAATTTGTCTGTTACCAACACCTCTAAGCTCAAAGCTTGCTATAATAAGATCTCTAAATTTGCCACCAAATCCAAAACATCAACTCACCACTGCATCAGCCTACAATCTCTGAACTGGTTAGAACTCCCTAACCACCTAGACTATCTGCAACTAACCACCGCTCACAAACTAATATTCTCCCCTGATATATGCCCAGTCTTAAAGAACATCCTTCCTCCATACATCCCTAACAGATCACTGAGATCTGAACACCAAAACCTAATCTCCATTCTCAAACCCAAACGTCCCGCTGGCAGGCTTCTACTTTCCTTCTCTCGGGGTAAAAAATGGAACTCTCTGCCTCCTTCTCTTAGGACTATACCCAACACTGAATCCTTCAAGACCCACCCTTTCCTTTGCCTATCTTCCAAATGGAAATGCTCCTGCTTTCACCCCTCATGAATTCTAGTGATTCCCCACTAAGCTCTCCTTACTCCCACTACACTATACTCTCATACTTATTCTTATTGCTCCAAAGAACCAGAACTAGCAGACTTTAATTGACTCCAAGCATGTAAATATTGTAATCATCTGAAAAAAAAAATTTCTGTTGTTAAACTGTCTCATAACTACACTTTGCAATTCTTGAATGTATGAATACTACTCTTCTATTTCACTTTGTAACCTTTATTTGTTTTTTTTTGCAACCTATATTGTATTGTATTTCACTTTGTAACATTTATTTGCATTTTGCAACCTTTATTGTATTATATTGTTCATGGAGCTTTTCTCCCCGGGCCTACATTGAAAATGGGCACTTCTTGGCCCAGTGGACTTCCCCGGTAATCAAACTGATAATAAATAAATAAATAATACCTGAGCAGGGGATAGCTTCAAAAACCTTGGCCAAGTTGAGGTAGGTGGTGTGTACCATTTTACCTTCATCTATTGCTTTGTTGAGTTTTTCAAAAAAGTCCACCTGCCTTTCATGAATCCAAACTGAGATGGGTCCAATGTTTGGAGGTTCCCCCTGTCCTTACTGATTAAAACCATGATAATTCTTTCCACTGCTTTGTTTATGAGGTTGGTCAGACTAATGGGCCTATAATTGCATGGGTTTGTGGAAGATCCTCCCTTAAGCAGTGGAGCAACTGTTGCTGTTTTTCATTTACTTGGTATAAAACCTGTGTGGAAGCTAAGCCTGAGTAATGTTGTTAGGATTGTGGCTACATTTTGCTTCAGGCTATTCGATATGCATCCATAGATATTGTCACAGCCCAATGATGCAGCATATTTTGCTTTTGGTAGTGCTTTTAGGACTTGGTCTTAGTTGATAGTTGGGGGGCTTGGTTTCAGGTATTTCATGTAAGATAGATGGCGAGGTAGAGAGGGATAAAGTTTGAGATGAATTTATTATCCAGTTGGTTAGCTGTATCTTCAACTTTGGTGAAGGTAGCATTGCTCCGAACCAGCTCAGTGCATTGCTGCATTGTCCTCCTGAGACTGCAAAAATAACTTAAAAAGACCTTGTGGTTGTCTTTAGCCTGGGTGGTTATTTTTTGCTCAGATTTGGTTTTGGTGGATTTAATTAAGCATGCAAGTAGTTTGTTTAATTTAATGATGAGAACACTGTTAAGTTCAGTATTACACTTCTTAATTTAGGCCAAAATTCTTTTCCTTTTATTATATAGCTTATTGATATCATAGTTCCACCGGGAGGGGGGATTGTTTCTGGTGTTTGCCCTGTGCTTGCTTCTACAGAGAACATCTGCATCTATCCAGTTTTGTACATGCTGGTACAGCTTGATGGTGTACAATTCTCCATATACTGCAGAGTTTTCTGGGTTTGATGGCAACTGGAAGCTTGCCAATGAATCACTTAGGAGTAGATAGTTTGCCTTAGAAAAGTTTCTAAAGGAGCTATGGGCAAAAGGGGTCTCAAGTTTCAATTTTATTTCAAAGGAGACAATGTTATGGTCAGAACTAACAAAGACAATGATATG
>NC_056725.1:1693837007-1693852007 GCF_019279795.1 Protopterus annectens | reverse complement strand
TCTGTCTGCGTGTGCATGTATGTGCTTGTTTGCACATGAAAGCATGAGACAGAGAAAGAGAGATCAAGCACTGACTGCAATAGGTAGCCCATCATTATATTTTTGTTAAGCATTAAGAAATATCTAGTATTTTTGATTAAGTTAAACCCTCAGTGTTTTCCAGGTTCACTGCAATAATATGGATAACATCAGTGACAGTAAATAGATAGAAGGAAAGTGTGTGTGGGGTGGACTGCAATACCTTGTATTCTATATATTTATCTGAGAATGAAAGTAAATGTAATTACTGAGTGTGTGTGTGTGTGTGTGTGTGTGTGTGTGTGTGTGTGTGTGTGTGTGTGTGTGTGTGTATGTGTGGATAGACATTAAATATATATACCAAACTTACATTTTGGATTTAAAATGTTTCCTCCATCTACAATTAAGTATCATACAATATTTAAAACATTAGGCTGGAGAACCATTTTACATCAAAAATGGTTTAAAAAGTATACATAGTAAATAAAATCAAACAAATTCAAAACAATTTAACAGACAGCCCATTCTCTAAGTACACTAATGCCCTCCAGGGTGTGTGCTACTGTGTAAATAATGCCTTTCCAAGGATTTAGAAGCCAGTCTGAAACATTAGGCAGAGGAACTATTTTACATTAAAAATATTTTTTAAAAATATAGTAATTTAAAATAAAAACAAATACAAATACAAAACAATTTAACAGAAAGTCATTTCTCTAAATGCAGTAATGCCCTCCATAGCATGTGTTATTGTGTATTTAATGCTCTCTAGGAGTGTAGAGGCCCGACCCTTGGATGTGCATTATTTACACAACACATACCCTGTTTTGCATTATTGTTTGCTTATCAGGCATTATCATTTTTTGGAATACAATGCACAATGAAACTCTGACTTACTTTTTCATTGGGTTCTTCAGAAGTAACACATTCATTTACTCTGAATGAACATCTATTAAAACTAAAAGCAGTTTTCCAATGAATCAGATGGCATAGTTCACAAACAGCCTGATACTCATCAGACATACTACACTTTGTCGCAGATAGATTTTTCAAGACTTGTTTTATCAAGAGTGAAGATTAAAATGGCAACCTGGAGGATTTTTTTACGTGGATGAGTTGCAAAATCCTCCACATTTCTCTTATGTAGACAGATGAACCCCCTTCACTACCTATTATATCTAAGCAAATTTGCTAAATCTTTAGTAAGTCAGAAGTCTTTCATAGTTTCTTACCAGGTTTATGACCAGAAGAGACCAGCAAGAAGCTCAGTCACATCACCCAGTAATGATGGGAAAATAGCAGTGCCATCCATGTAGCAGACATTCTCAACATATTCCTGGTGAAATTTGCAATTACCCATCCAGTTATGCAGACTGCTTGTAAAGGTTGCTAGGGAAGTACACTCCTTGATAGGTAAGGGTATACATTCGGTTAGGTATGTATCATACCATCTGGTCTTGTTTATGTAATAGTGTAGGCCTAGTGTAGGCCTAGGTCATGTTATTTAAGTGAAGCAGCTCACAAAGGGCTTGATCATTCATAACACAGAAAGCTAAGCAGAGATTAACCTCCAGGAGTCTGCATGACATTGAGTAGAGGGGCACAGCTTTTAGTCTAACAGAGTAACCAAGGATACTGAGACCTGAAAGCTTTTTGGTGTGGAAATGTTGAGGTGTCTCAAGCTGGCTGAAGTGCTTGGTGAGGTACATAGTGAAGGGTACATTATATTCAATGACAGGTCTAATAACGGGGGAATAAAGTGGGGCTGTAACTTGTTTGACCCTTAAGGAGATACCATTAAGGATAAGCTGCTCAAGGTAGAAGTATAAATAACAACCTCGAAGACACGCTGGTCAAGGTAGAATCTGTTATCAACATATGTACCCAAATCCTCGATGACTGTGCCAGATTTAAGTGGAAAGGTATCTATATGGTAAAAAGTAGCAATGTTAGATTTCCCAAAGGAAACTATGCTGTATTTCTTGTTGTTAAGGGCTAGTCCATGACTAATAGGACCTATATCATATGAGTGAATTGCACAAATTGCGAACGCTCATAATATTAAACATACCGGACCTCGAAGTCCTTTTTCTGAGATCGTGGTACAGTGAAGAATGGGATATTTACCTTTTCCTCACTGTAGTGCGATGTCAGAGTTGGAATATATATTTAGCAGGGGTTGTGGGAGGCACAACCCCCACAATAGGAAGTTCGAGGTCTGGTACATTCAATATTATGAGCGTTTGCAATTTGTGCGATTTGCTCATATGATATAGACCCGATTAATACACTAAACATTTGTTTGGTCTGTCCCTTGCTGAGGAATTTGAGTATCATAATGGGATTTCATAACCACACCCAGTTTCCAATCATCAGCAAACTTGGTTAGCCAAAGTCCCTGGATATCAGCTTTTATGTCAGAGAAATATATTCCAAAGGAAAGGAACCTAGAACAGACCCTTATGGGATACACAAGTGACATTTTTCTGTCCAGTGTAAATACCCCTGAATTTAATGATATGGTTCTGCCAGACAGCCAACTACCAAGCCAATATGTTCCAAAACCTTGCAAATAATACTAGCGAGACTAATAGGACTCTAATTCCCAAGGTCAGTAGAGGGATGACCTTTATGCAAGGGCACATTGCTGCTATTCTCCATTGCTCATTGATATAACTAGTGGAGAGACACAGTTTGATGGAGGGCTTTTGCTAAGTGGGACTTTGTACTTTACAGCAGGCATCGGGGGATATTGTCAGGACCCATGGAAGTAGTGTTTTTAATTTTGGAAAATGCCAAAATGCCTTGGTCCAAATTGATCTTAGAAGGTGTAATTTGAAGAGGAATGGAGGGGAGAGAGGGAAAAGTGGATGGAGTAAGGCTGAATTTGTCCGCAAGAATTTCTAAAGGATTCAGTCTTTCAACATCAACCCAGTTGGTTTTGAAAAATCTTTCAGTGATAAAGTGTACTACACCCATAATAAGTCTCAAATAAACAAATACAACTGAATGTATCTGTATTTGGTCAACTTCCCACGCAGCAAGAACTGCATTCCTCTAAATATCACCTAACCCAGATATTTGACACATGTTATTCCCTGACAGGCTCCACAATTAAAGTGATTAACTTCACAAAGACAGAACTGTTTAAGGTTACAGTTATTAAATAACTGAGCTAAGTCTTTAAAAAAAGAATCCTTATTACTAACTATACAGGTTCAACTATACGAAGGCATTCTACTGTGAAAAATATAAAAGTATTCTTCTTTCTAAGAGTTTTCTAATGTCTGGTGCTATGATTTATAATGTTTACATTTTGAGAGGTACAACTTCAACAAAATGATGCTTTGGATAGCATAGTGATGCAAACAGAGTTTTTTCATCTCTCATCTGTACTTGTGTGATATACCTGTGCTATTCAAACTGTGTATTTTATCAAGTGATGATTTAGCCACTGATAGTTCCATATCATAGAGGGACAGAACCCTGACTATACCTAGATGATCTAGGACTGATTAACAGTCTCAGTACTGGAGGAGTTAACAGGGGTGGAAAAAAATGAAGGGAATGAGTCCACTTGCTTTTCTAAGGGTGAGAGTGGATGGGGTGTATAAACGAGAATATGTTTTCTGCTCAAGCTCCTTATTGTAGACAGTAGAGACAGTAAAGGCATTTGGCTCAGTATAGACAGGATGCCTGTGGGATTCATTCACTTGCAGAAACAAGTGACAGTCCTGCATAATACCCATTGTATGCCAATTCCTTGACATGTGTAGGACTAAAGGGGAAGCCTTGATCACTCATCGGGATGATGGCATCACTCCCAACATACTCTACAATCATCCCTAGGACAATAAATGGGCTGCAAATCTCCTACCCCTCAGGGAGCAGATGGGTCAGTAGAGTGTCCAGGGGAGGCTTGTTTGTCAGTCTGTAACCAAAGCAAAGAAAAGCTATTTAGCTGCACTTGACCAAGGAAAATCAGTTCATGCACTGTGAGATATGTTTCTACATTTCCCTGTACTTATTTCCCATGTTTGTAACTAGAATTATGATGTAGTAGCTCCTAAAAATAAAGCCATTTTAGCTATCAGACCACTGTACTCTGTTGTCCTCCACACAGAGTGTATAGAATGAAATCTAGTGCTTGCAGTGTCTTCCTTAATCATCTCTAAGCTCTATGTGTATGCTATAAAAGAAAACCGTAGTTCTCTGCTTCTGCTTACAATTCTAAAAGTTAATTTTTCAGTGCATTCATCATTTACAAAGTTTTCCAATGGCTGAATATCATACAGAGACAGTCCTACATTCTAGATTATTCTCCAGAAGAGAAGAAAACCAACTAATAAAATGTAATCTGAAATGAATAGTGGTTCCTCCTACATCCCATTTATTGTGCAATGCAGTGTCAGTGGCAGACCAGGTAGCACACTTGCCTTTGGTGCAGAACATTGCAGGTTCTAGTCTCACACAGTTAGATGGATTGCTGACACTACAGTACTGCATAAAGGGGGTACTGCACTCCTGAATGTTTCACTCTTCGGATGTGATACTAAAATGAGCCTAGCATTAAGCAGCTTCTCCAATGATGATGCCACAATACAAACAAAAGATTATTGACTTTAACAATTGGCTTAGTTTCTGGTGTCATTCTAAGGGGGTGCAATATTTGTCAGCATGGAAAGAGATGGTCAACAGACCATGCTGCTTTGCCAAGGATGGTCTGCATCTTTCCCCTCTAGGCTTTCAAATATTAGCTAAAATATCATCTTCCCCCATACTGTCTTTTTTTAGGCAATGCCAAACTGAAAGTACTTCTGATATAGTAAATCAAAACCAAGGAAATCTGAAGGTATTACTGCTCAATGCTAGGAGCCTAAACAAAAAACTCCACTGCCTGGAAGCTCTCTTCACCATTGAGAATGCTGATGTCTGTGCGGTCTCTGAGACATGGTTTAAAGCCACAGACAGCACACCAACAGTGCAGGGTTATAATGCTTCCACACATTTAGACCAGCTACTTCACATGCAGGGACTAAATGTGGAGGTGTCTCTAGTTACATCAAAAATAAATATACTTCAAGGCTGGTCAAACAGGAAAATGCACTTGAGCTGCTCCATGTTCAAATCACCATAGATAAAATCCAATACCACTTCCTTGTAAGCTATAGTTCCCCCTCTTTGACCCAGGAAACCCATAACATGTATTTAAACTTATTAAAAACACTAACCATCCAACCCAATACCATATTCACTGGGTGACTTTAATTACCCCACTATTAACTGGGAATCCTATACAACATCAAACATACATGCACAGAGATTCCTGGATTTTGTAAACAAACTCCCTGGGCCAGATAGTCAATACACCAACCAGGGGTGCAACCACACTGGATCTGGTCCTCACTAATATGGGAGAGTGCTACACACCCTACTGTAATGCCTTCCCTGGTAAGGTCAGATCACAAAATGGTCTCCTTTGAAGTAAAAGTAAAACCTAGACCCCAGCTAAACCGGGAATATTCAGGAACTATTCTAAGGCTAATATCCTGCTATTAAGTGAGAACATGGCAACATTTCAAGCCCCTATAAACCCTGAGAACACTTCTGCCTATGCAGATCTGTTCACAGAAACCCTGTACAAGCATGTTAATAGCTGCATAGAGGCAGCTGTATCCACCAAGAAGAAGTACAGAACTAAGTAAAAAAAAAAGCCACCCTGGTAGAATCACAAAATCAATCGGATGTATAACAGGAGGAAGAGAATCATGGCAAAAATTAGGAGGTGCAGCACCCAGCAGGATAAAAGCACTCTCATTAAACTAAACAAACAAATAGACAAATACCGTTTACCAAAGCTAAATTTGAGGTAAGTTTGGCCTCCCAGGCCAAGGACAACCACAAAGCATTCTTTAGCTATGTCTGCAACCTCAGAGGCAATACACAATTGTGTACAGAGCTCATTGTAAATGGAGCCACCTATACAGAGACAGATGATATAGCAAACCTCTTGGCTGATAAATTCAGCTCCAACTTAACCCCTCTCTCCCCCTCATCCTTCCCTCAGGTAATCATCAAATATAACTCCCCCTACTATCACAAGGGAACAGGTCCTTAACGCTCTCTCTAAGAAAAGAACACTACATCAATGGGCCCAGGCAGTATCAAAGGATGCCTTCTAAATAGCATGAAACATGACCATCAGGGCATCTGGAATTACTATATAACTGTAGCCTGCAAAAAGGCTTCATGCCTCATGAATGGAGAAAGGCAACAGTCATCCCTCTGCACAAAGGTAGGCCATCTACAGACCCTGGAAACTACAGACCCATATGTCTCACTAGTCTTATATGTAAAGCCATGGAAAGAATCATCATGGAGATGATCAATAGAGATATAGTAAACGTCCAGACACTGGACCCAACCCAGTTTAGTTTTGTCAAGGGCAGATCATGCCTACTCAACCTGGTGGATTTCTTTAGGAAGGTCACCAAAGCAATAGATGAGGGCAAAATCATTCATACTCCCTAGCCTGGCCAAAGCATTTGACACAATATCCAACATGGGCATTGTTGACAAATTCAGAAGGTTAGGTACAAACCCATATGTCACCCAGTGGATAGCCAACTGACTCTCAGACAGGAGCCAGGAAGTTAGAATTGGGGAGTCCACCTCTACAAAGAGGCCAATCACAAGTGGAGTCCCTCAGGGATCAGTCCTTGGACCGCTCCCTTTTGGCATTTACTTCTCAGAAGTCAAGGCCAGTATCAGTGGTCTCTGGCTGACTAAATTTGCAGATGATTGCAAATTAGGAGCTGTCATTGAATCTCACACTTACACAAATATTCTCCAGGAGGGGCTGACACAGACAAACAACTGGTGTCATAGTCATGGACTAAAACTAAATGCCAAGAAATGCATAACAGTATCCTTTAGGAAGTCGTCCATCCCTGGTAACTATCAAATTGACAGCACACCCCAGTAGTCAGGGTCTTAGTGACACACATAGATAGTAATCTAGCCTTTGATCATCACATGTCTACAGTGGTGAGGAAATCGTTCTATGTTGTGCAAGTTATAAACAAAGATATGGCATCTAAGTCCAAGGAAGTAATTGTTCCACTATATCCGGCATTCATCAGACCTATCACTGAGTACAGTGCCCCCTTTGGTATGTATCTAACCAGGCATATCCAATAACTGGAACATCCACAGAGGTTCCTCACTAAAAGAATACAGGGTGTAAGTAATATGTCCTATGCAGATCACCTCAAGGCCCTATCCCTGTATTCTGTCACCTACAGGCTTTTGAGAATAGATCTATGCCTGGCATACAGGGCATTGTTACACCCCACTCGGACCTCCTGCATATCCACAAAACAAACAGTACCAGAATTACCCATTCTAAAGACTTAAACCTTGCCTGTGATATAAATAGGGCCTGCTGGAGAGACAGGTATTTATCCCAAAGACTACCCTGTCAATGGAACAGGCTCCCCATCCATGTGAAGCAGAGTTCCTCCCTAATCCAATTCAAGTGCAACTTGGACAATTGGATGGGAAACCAGAAATTCATCCCTGGTTTGGCACTTATGTCTCTGATTGACAGAGATAACCTGCAAATGGTTCATCTGCCAGGCCCAAACTTACACTTATCAAGGTATCAGAGCTTGTCAGAGATATGGGATGCATGGCTAGGCTTAAAAAGGCCCTTTGGGTCATTAGCCTAGTAAACACCATGAACCTATGAACTTATAATAAAAAATACTACTCTGACTCTTGGATTATTGCAGATGTCTATAATACTATACCTAACAGAGACGTCTTATGGCCCAACTAGAAGTCATTAACACATCCATTCTCTTTCCATACATTCAAAATAGTAGGAACATTATGAAAATCCCTATTGTCTAAATCCAAATGAGAATACAGTATAATCAACTTTTACATTTCATACTAGCCAATAATCCATGGATGGTAGAAAAAAACCCTGCTAAGATTAATTAAACAAAGGAAAAATATATTGGAAATCTATGAAGGTCACTGTATCAATAATAAATATCTTCAAATACAAATAGTTTTAGAAAATTACAAAAGTTATTTTACATGCTAAAAATGTAGGAATTTAAGTTGTCAGTATTAATTGAAGACAGTGAGGAATGTTTTTACAAGCAAGTTATCAAATATACAAAGGAAAAAGTCTCAGGGTGAGTTTTAAATAATGGCGGGGGCTTTGCTGGCAGACCCTGAAGATGTGGCAAGGAATTTAGTACTGACTTATATGACTACTGTGGGACAAGGTATAGTTATACTGATGATAGGTCCTTATTTCTTAGAAGAGAATGTTCTATATTACAAGACATACAGGTATACCAGGTCTTTAACAAGATTAGGAAAGATTCAGCCCCAGGTCCAGATGGTTTTATGACTTTTTCCAAATGAACATCAAGGTAGCCATTCATCCAGTTGTGAAGTAACTATACCGACAATTGTTCAGTATAGTTTATGTTCCATCTCGGTGAAAAACAGCTTATCTTATACCAGGGGTTTTCAACCGGTGTGCCGCAAGAGATCAGCAGGTATGCCACAAGATTCCATGAACAAACCATTTCCACTCTTGAGCTAAACAGACAAAATGCACTGCAATGTATTTAGAGTTAAAATAGCGATTGAGCGATCCTGTGTGTGAATGCGTGTATGAAAGCAGAAGAAACTCTGTGTGTGTGTGTGTGTGTGTGTGTGTGTGTGTGTGTGTGTGTGTGTGTGTGTGTGTGTGTGTGTGTGTGTGTGATCAAGAGAGAGAGAAAGAGTGATCGAAAGATCTTGTGTGAGTGAATGCGTGTATGAAAGCAGAAAAGACTGTGTGTGTGTGTAAAAGAGACAGAGTGAAGAGTGAGAGTGAGTGAGCAATCCCCTGGCGGCAGTTAAGAGGTTTGCACATACCTCTCAACCTCTTACAGCAAGAAATCTTAACAAAGCTATAAATAATGGGGGGACAAAGGACCAAAAAATAGGGACATGTTTTAAACATTGCTCTTACAAACTTATAAAGTAGATAGAACAACAAGTTTTGCATTAGCAGGAATTTTCTGCAGTGTATTAAGTCTGAAACTCAAATGACTGTCATTATTTTCTAATTACAACCCTCAAT
This sequence comes from Protopterus annectens, assembly GCF_019279795.1. Taxonomy (NCBI): domain Eukaryota; kingdom Metazoa; phylum Chordata; order Ceratodontiformes; family Protopteridae; genus Protopterus; species Protopterus annectens. The sequence goes on along the minus strand of NC_056725.1, from coordinate 1,693,842,841 downwards.
GATTTGCCAGAAAACCACAATTTTATGAGAAACAGACCAAACATATCATACAAAATCTGTACAGTCGAGAGGTATGTATATCTCTCCTCTTAGCTCAAGGTAACTGGACAAGCCTAAAATTAACAGGAGACAATGGCTCAAAATAAGAGCATATTTTAAATGATTTGTGTTCTGAAGTGAGCGTGTGTGTGTGTGTGTGTGTGTGTGTGTGTGTGTGTGTGTGTGTGTGTGTGTGTGTCTGTGTGTGTGCGTGTGTGTGTGTGAGAGAGAGGGAGAGATCAACCACTGGTTGCAGCAATGAAGAGGTTTGTATACCTCTAGACTTTTCAACTAAAGAAATCTGGTTAAAGCCCGAAATAAAGAGGAACAAAGGCTCAAAAATAGGAATAGATTTTAATTATTGCTCTTATTAAATTACAAACTTGCTCAAATAAAAGTATTTGTGTTAGCATGAATTTTCTGAAGGAAATAAAACTCTGAAACTCAAATGTATGTCATTATTTAGTAACTTCAATCTCCAGTGACTAGCAACAAGCCAAACATTTTTGGAATAAGGGACCAAAAAATAATTACCTGGATTAAAAGTTTTGTTGAAATATGCTACAACCTGGTCAAGTGGGAGAGTTTTTAGGGGGGGTCCAGTCACAGTTACAGAGTAAAGTATTGAGGACCTCAAGAGAGAAATCTTTTGTGTTTCTAGTTGATTTTATAGTTAGTGGTTTTGCATATGCTTGTTCTACTACATATAAGGCATATTATGTTGTGGTCACTTAAGGTGTCTGGGAGACTGCCTGTGTGGGGGTACAATGTGGGGTTGTTAGGATCCAGTCAAGGATGGATTTCCTTTTAGATTTTGTATCACATCTAGTTGGAATTTGGACTAGCTGCTGGTAGCCATGGAGATTTATTAGATTACTTGGTGGTTCTGATATACAGGTGAACCAATCTAGGTTGAAATCTCCCACAATAAGAGTTTCTTGTGAGTATGTGGAAGAACTCCAGGATTATGATAATAGGTTACCTGTAGAAGTTATATACTTGTATATACAAAGATATTTGATTCAGTCTCCCATGATGCAATCCTTGTTTTTTCATAAAAGCAGGATATTAACAATTATGTAATTACATGGATTGCAATTTTTTTAAAAGGGCAAAAATCTGTAGATAATATCCAAAATGCCATTTTAGGTGCATAATATGTTTTCATCTGGGTACTGCAAGGCTCTTTATTGGGAGTATATACTCACTATATTTCCTTCTGTCCATGTGACCTTCAGATAATAAGTGTTGGGTACAAAGGTTTTCATATGACACAAAAGTTGTGAGCATGTTGAACAGCAATTCAGACCATCCTCCTTTTCAGAAATATATTCATGAACTTTGAAACTGCTCTCAGACTGATCTCAAACAAACATGATATCCTTTAATACTAGAAATGCAAGATTCTCCATTTGGGAAGGATAACGTTGAATATCTGTATGCAGTACCAAACAATTTGATCTCGAAATATATGAGGTGCAGATCTTGGAAGTCATATCTGCTTTCAGGTTAGACAGAGTTATGAGATAATAAGCTTTGCTTTGCAGTCTGATGTATCAAGAAGTAATTCAGTCTTTCATTGATTAAAATTTTAATTTGTTCAATTTTAGAATATGAAGCAGGTTTCTGAAATTGCTGTAAATGACATCACTAACCTTGAATGCATATAATCTAGTCCAGATACAGATTTGCTGTATCCAGAACTGTTTCTAAGCTTCTGAGCCCCCCCCCCCAAATCTTTCTGTGTTGGAGGGAAGCCTTCTAGCTTATCAGTGGGAGTGGTAAGCACTAGGTAGCCTATCTACCATAAGAGAAGTGGTTTCTGGCCCAGAAAGTGTAGTTTATTGGCCGTTTGGGCAGTTTTTCCATCTCTTTCAACTTTCTGGTTTAAAAGTCCACATTTGCGCTTTTCCCTCCTTTCCTGTAACTAGTCTAGTCCAGATACAGATTTGCTGTATCCAGGACTGTATGTAAGCTTCTGAGTCCCCCAAGCCTTTCTGTATTGGAGGGAAGCCTTCTAGCTTATTAGTGAGAGTGGTAAGCATTATGTAGCCTTTCTACCATAAGAGGAGTGGTTTCTGGCCCAGAAATTGTAGTTTATTGGCTGTTTGGGAAGTTTTTCCATCTCTTTCAACCTTCTGGTTTAAAAGCCCATGATTGCGCTTGCTTCCCACCTTTCCTATAGCTAGTCTAGTCCAGATACAGATTTGCTGTATCCAGGACTGTTTGTAAGCTTCTGAGCGGTGCCAAAGTCTACTCTTCAATTTTCTCCTAGATCTGCTAGTTCTCGTCGTTCCTGTACATTTACCATCTTATTAGTCTAGCAATTTAACAGACTTCTTGCAGCAATTATTGTAGCACACAAAAAGTGCTACCAGCACTAAATGTTCTACAAGGAAACAGCTCCAGTACTTATTATCAATGCTCACCCCTCAAGGCATGTCTAAAGGTCAGTACTCTGTGCTTTCTCCTATTAACCTGGTGAACTTGGGCATCCTGGGTCAATGTAGCAACAGCCTCATGTACACCGAAAACCCTTTCCTCTTACCTCCCAACACTCAGACTTGCAAGAGATGCACTTATCTATCCAAATTGAAAGCCACACACTCTCCAGCCAAGACCAGAATAGCTGGTCAAGAGGAGAAGGTCAACACTTGCACCACACTACATGGAACACATAGCCTTCCAAAACACACACCAGCACTGCCTTCACATAAAAACACAAACCACACACCCACCTACGTGGAGGCTCTCAATAAAAATCTACCCAAACAGCAGAGACCTCCAAGGCAGAAATGCACTTGACCACAACACAACACTAAACACGAGACACATAACTCTCCTAAACAGTGTGCCACTCAACCAAAGCCCCTAAGGCAAAACAGCATGCCCAACACACTGGTCATAGGTGACTCGATAGTGAGGCACACTGATGTCCCACTCACTAGGTTGAATAAGGAGAAAGTAACAGCTGCCTGTCAGGCACCAGGATCCGCCACATAATGCACGCACTCAGGTCCCTCAACAACAGGTATAAATATGACTCTGTCATTGTACATGTGGGTGTGAATGACCTGAGACATACCTTCCTGGTCTACATGAAAAGAGACATGGAGGAGCTCTCAGATTATGTAGCCCAAGCGGATACGACCCTAGCCCTGAGCAGCATCCTACCATCACCCAGAATGATATCACAGTACAAGCAGAAAATGATTGATTTCAACAATTGTTTAAGTTTCTGATATCATTCTAAGGGGATCCAGTATCTGGCTGCCTGGGATGACATGATTGACAGACCTCGATGCTTTGCCAGAGCTGGCCTGCATCTGTCACCCCCAGCCTTACAGATACTGGCCAAGGCTCTTGCCACCCCTATAGTGTCTTTTTAGGTGGTGTTCCAAAGACCAAATTACCACCGTAACAGCTACAAACAAATGCAGTCTGAAGGTCATGCTGCTAAACACTACAAGTCTAAATCTCAAAATGCACTCACTCGAAGGACTCCTTAAAATGGAGAACATTGACATTTGTGCCATAATAGAGACCTGGTTCAAGGCAGCAGAAAGCACCCCTGCACTACCAGGCTATAACTCATTCCAAACCTTTTGGCCCCAGAAATTGGACTGAAGCTCCAAAGGCAGTGATGTTTCCATATTCATAAAGGATGCACACACCTCCAGACTTGTAGCCCAACATAACGCATCTGAGATACTTCAGGTGCAGCTAACATTGGGTAAGACAGCAATTCAGGGTGTAGCCTGCTATAGGTCCCCAACCACGGCCCAAGACTCACACTCCACATTCCTAAGCACCATGGAGAATATTACGGTCCAACCTAACACTTTCATACTGGGTGACTTCAACTACCCCTCCATTAACTGGGAAAACTACTCATGTACCAATACACTTGCCCAACATTTCCTGGAATTCATTAATTCCAATACCCTGGATCAGCTCATTCTTACCCCCACTAGAGGTAACAACATCCTTGACCTGGTCATTACTACCATGAGCGACCGTTGCTCTACACCAACAGTCAACTCCTCCCTGGTTAGATCCGACCACAAACTAATCACCTTGGAAATCCGCATTCCTCCCACCCCTTGCAAAGGTAACCACCATAAAAAACTTCTCCAAAGCTAACTTTGGGATCCTAAAATCAGAGGTGGCTAATTTCATGACATCCATGCAAATGGAGAATAGTTGCATGACTGCCAAATCATACATCAATGCACTGTACGAACATGTACAGAAATGCATGGCTCTCGCCATACCCAATAGAATCAAGATGCTGTCCTCCAAAAAAGAAAGCCAGTCTGGTGGTCCCCTGCCATAAACAAACTCTACAACAGAAGGAGGAAACTGATGCAGAATAAGGTGAAGTCCCAAGACTAAAAAAACTCCTTTATCAGCCTCAACAAAAAGTTGAGATCCCTTATCAAATCCTCTAAAGCTAGCTATGAAAACAGAATTGCAGCAGATAGTAAAGACAACCACAAGGCTTTCTATTGTTATGTAAAAAATCTCCTCGGCAATACCCAGATTTGCTCTGAGCTACGGCACAATGGTAACTCGTATACCGAGCCAACAGATATTGCCAATATACTGGCCGACAGATTCAGTGCCAACTTTACACCTCCCCCTCCCAAGGACCAGTCACAATACCAGTAGATTGCCAGGCACCCAGTATTACTGCTGCACAGGTTAATACAGCACTGTCCAAGGCCAAGAATACAGCTTCTATGGGACATGACAATATCTCTGGCTGTGTTCTACATGAACTACAGAGTGAACTGGCACCTCACCTGTGTGCCCTGTTCAATCACAGCCTCACCTCAGGCTTTGTCCCTACCAAATGGTGCACTGCTGCAGTCATCCTGCTCCACAAAGGAGGAGTGACTACAGACCATGGGAACTATTGCCCCATTAGCCTGATGAGTCTGATATGCAAAGCTATGGAATGCATCATTGTGGACCTAATAAACAAGGATATAAAGAATCTCCAAACTCTGGATCCCACACAGTTTTGGTTTTGTGAAGGGTAGATCATGCCTGCTCATCTTGGTCAACTTCTTTGAGTCAGTCACCAGAGCTGTGGATGAAGGCAAGGTGGTTCATACAACCTACCTTGATCTGGCCAAAGCTTTTGATACTATTCCCCACTCAGGAATCATATAAAAACTCACTAAGCTAGGGATCAACCTCTATATAACTAGGTGGGTTGCAAACTGGCTCACAGGTAGAACCCCCAGTGTAAAAGTAGCTGATTCCAAGTCAGACTGCTGACCAGTCACGAGTGGAGTCCCACAGGGTTCGGTCCTTGGTCCTCTCCTGTTTGGTATCTACTTCTCTGAAGTCCAGGCCAACACCAAGGGACTCTGGCTGACAAAGTTTGCAGACAATTGCAAGTTGGGAGCTATTATTAACTCCCCAAGTGATGTTAACATCCTATAGAAAGGCCACACTGAGACCAAAGACTAGTGTCAGAACCATGGCCTTAAGCTCAATGCCAAAAAATGTGTCGTCATCCCCTTTGGGAGAAACCCGGTTACCATGAATTACCACATCGATGGTAGTCCACTAAACACAGAAGACATTATAAGAGATCTGGGAACACAGTTTGACAGCAACCTCACTTTTAACCACCACATTGCCACTGTGGTCAGAAAGTTCTTCTATGTGGCACATCGCATTACTAACGGTTATGCATCCAGGAAGAAAGAGATCATTGCCTTCCTCTACTCTTCCCTCATTAGGCCAGTCATTGAATACAGTGCCTCACTAAACACCTGCAA